>NC_042997.1:139418545-139456045 GCF_006345805.1 Octopus sinensis | reverse complement strand
ATAGTTGGGACTCTGACCGGTACTACTACTCCGGGTCCGAGTAGACCTGGGAACATACGTGGCTAAGCGGTAATTCAACACCACTTAAAACCCTGGAACTCCCGACCTAGGGTCCGACTACCTGATGTAGTTTATAGCCTAGACAGGCATCTTAGGATGTAGCATGTTGGTCGACCTTATCGAGTCAATGGTGAATATAACTAGATATTGAGATGATGAACTGACAATAAACTTTCAATGGCCAGGATCAACCAGTAAATTTAGCGAAGTACTTCTATTATCAGCATTCCTGGCGTGTGCAGATGAGATATTTCAGCTAGCAAAAGACCAATGTATCTAAAACTCAAAATAAGCGTTTATATCATCATCATCGCTTGATAGGGACACCTAGCGTGGAAGAGCTGCATTGACTCGAGCAAGTCACTCGATCTCATTATATATATTATAATTATATATATATATATATATATATATATATATATATATATATATATATATATATATATATATATATATATAATATAATATATATATATATATATATATATACATATATATGGCCTGCTCGCTTAGCCAGCGGGGGCGGGGTGGCGTCATTCGAAGGCTAAAACAATGCGAACACATTGTGACCAGCGATGTGTAACAACATCTGATGGTCTGGTCGGTCACGTGATCACGTGATATATATATATATATATATATATATATATATATATATATATATATATATATACATATCGTCTACTCTCTCTTTTTACTCTTTTACTTGTTTAAGTCATCTGACTCTGGCCATGCTGGAGCACCGCCTTTAGTCGAGCAAATCGACCCCAGGACTTATTCTTTGTAAACCTAGTACTTATTCTTTTGGTCTCTTTTGCCGAACCGCTAAGTTACGGGGACGTAAATGCATGAGCATTGGTTGTCAAGAGATGTTGGGGTGGGTGGACAAACACAGCCATAAACACACACACACACATACATATATACATATATACGACAGGCTTCTTTCAGTTTCCATCTACCAAATCCACTCACAAGGCTTCGGTCGGCCCGAGGCTATAGTAGACGACACTTGCCCAAGTTGCCACGCAGTGGGACTGAAACCGGAACCATGTGGTTCGTAAGCAAGCTACTTACCACGCAGCCATTTTACGCATATATATATATATATATATATATATATATATATATTTATATTCGAGCAAGTCACCTGATTATCCATATATATATATATATATATATATATACTATATATATATATATATATATATATATATATATATATATATGTATATATATATATATATTATATATATAATATATAAACATATATATATTAGAGATATATACTTTAGGCTTTTACTTTCGTATACTCACTGCACATTACCTCCCCTAGCTACCGTCAATTCTTATATTTTACTTGTTTCAGTCATTAGTCTGCCTTGAAGAATTTTATTCGAACGAATTGACCCCAGTACTTAATTCTTTTTAAAGCCTGCTACTGATTATATCTGTCTCATTTGTCAAACCGTTAAGTTACATAAACGTAAACACACCAAGACCGGTTGTCAAGCGGCAGAGGGGGTAACAAACAAACACACACATAAATAATACTAACATGAATACATACACATATACATACTCACGTACATATCTGCCAAATCGACTCACAAGGCTTTAGTCGGCCCCAGGCTACAGTAGAAGGCACTTGCTCAAGATGTCACATAGTGGGACTGAACCGAAAAACATGTGGTTGGGAAGCAAACTTTTTACCACACAGCCACACCTGCATCAGATCAGGACATATTTTTAAAGTCAAGTCATATCGAGTGAAAAGGATTGGTGGGTTGTAATATTTCTTGGGATCATAAGGCGGCGAACTGGCAGAATGCTAGTACGGCGGGCAAAATGCTTAGCAGTATTTTGTCCCTCTTCACTTTCTGAGTTCAAATGCCGCCGGGGTCGACTTTACTTAAAATCCTTTCGGGTCGATAAAATAAGTACCAGTTGAACTCTAGGGTTAATGTAATGTAATCGACTTAACTCGTGCTTAAGTCGATTTTGTGCCAAAAATTTTAAATCAATATTTTTTGGGATCACGTGTCTTTCCTTCAAATACATATTACACTCATTTGTGTAGCATGCAAAAAATCTTGACCTCGTTTCTTATGCTTAAGGGGCTGCGATTCCTGTTTCACATTCGCGCTTCTGTGTAATTCTTCACTCAAGACACACACGCACGCACTCACGCACTCACGCACGCACGCACGCACGCACACACACACACACACACACACACACAATCGAATGAAGTGTTTTCTACTGTAACCCTGGGCCGACTAATGCCCTGTGAGTGAATTTGACTGACGAAATCTGTGTGGAAGCCGTCGTTACAATGTATTAAAGAATACTCTATATTTGTACTGACTCCTGTTCTATATCACTTCTGTTGCATCAACAGGGATTCCTATATATATATATATATATTATATATATATATATATATATATATATATATATATATATATATACATATATATAAATTAGAAAAAACACCACTTTTATCAATTCAATAATGAAAAATTAAATTATACCATTTAGAAAAATTACATCTTATAGAAAGATTAAATATAAGATAAAGCATATATATATATATATTGGGTTGCCCGGAAAGTTCGTGCCGATTTTTAAAGGAAAGAAAAAGATCAATAAATACTTGCCATTACATTTGTAATCAACCAAATATGAACCATTTTGTTGCGCAATGCATCTCCATCTTTCCTTTAACTTGAAAATAACCTCTTCCCAGAATTGAAGTAGTTTCATGGCAAAGAATTCATCAAGGTATCTTTTTACGTCATCCAAGGAATTGAAATTTTTACCATTAAGTCTATTCTACAGAGACCTGAATAAGTGGAAATCCGAAAGAGCAATATCTGGTGAATATGGTGGGTGGGGTAACACATTCCAGCCGAGCTGCAGTAATTTTTGTCTGGTTCCCAAAGAAACGTGTGGTCTTGCATTATTATGTTGAAAAACAACACCCTTCCTGTTGGCCAATTCTGGGCGTTTCTCTTGAATTGCTGCTTTTAACTCATCCAGTTGTGTGCAGTATTTCTCAGAATTAATTGTCTGGTTACTTGGGAGAAGCTCATAGTACAGAATTCCTTTCCAATCCCAACAGACACAAAGCAAGACTTTTTTAGGTGTGGCTAAGGCTGGTTCATGTCGCTTACTCCAGGATCGCTTTCTCTGAATATTTCGGTAGATAATCCATTTCTCATCACCTATCACAATTTGCTTTAAAAAAGGTACGTTTTCATTCCGTTTATAAAGCGAATCACAGATGGAAATGCGATCCTAAAGGTTCTTCTCACACAACTCATGTGGTACCCAAACATCGTAGCGATTTGTATACCCAAGCTTTACCAGGTGATCATGAACGACGGATTTTGATAGGTTGAGGCTTTCTGCCCATTCTCGGGTTGTGCAATGTGGGTTATTCTCAATAAATGACTTGATTTGGATGGTCTGCCTGATCGCTCTTTATCAATAAGACTACATTCTCCAGCTTGGAACCTTGCGAACTACTTCCGTACAATTCTTTCGGATAAAGAAACATCACCGTAAACTGCATGTTTCTTTGGTTGCTTGTGAGGAATTTTCCCCTTTACGGACAAAGAAAAGCATCAAATGCCGAAAATGGACTTTCTTATCTTCCATTTTAAAGGCTTACAGAATTAACACAGGTTATAGGAACATAAACCTTCTTCCACTAAAAGATAGCTTAAACTGTGCTCTAAATGGAGGTGTAGTAAAATCCTATTTTATGGACTCAACCATGTTCTAAAATAAGTCGAAAGGTAAGCTACTATAAATCGGCACGAACTTTTCGGACAACTCAATATATACATATACATATATATATATAAAATATATATATATATATATATATGTGCGTGTGTGCATATATATTATATATTACGCACACACACACACACACACACACACACACACACACACACACACACACACACACACACACACATACACACACACACACACACAAACATATACATATAAAATGTATGGAGGCACAAAGGCCTAGTGGTTAGGGTAGTGAACTCGCGGTCGTAGGATCGCAGTTTCAGGATCGCGGTTTCAGTTCCCAGACCGGATGTTGTGAGTGATTGTTGAGCGAAAACACCTAAAGCTCTACGAGTCTCCGGCAAGGGGTGGTGGCGAACCTTGCTGTACTCACCACAACTTCCTCTCACTCTTTCTTTCTGTTTCTGTTGTACCTGTATAGTGTCATACTCTGTGTCACGCTGAATCTCCCCGAGAACTACGTTAAGAGTACACGTGTCTGTGGAGTGCTCAGCCACTTGCACGTTAATTTCACGAGCAGGCTGTTCCGTTGATCGGATCAACTGGAACCCTCGTCGTCGCAACCGACGGAGTGCCGCGTGATATATAATGTATGTATATATACATAAATATATATATATGTATGTATGTATGTACGTATGTATGTATGTATGTATGTATGTATGTATGTATGTATGTATGTATGTATGTATGTATGTATCTATCTATCTACGTATATATTTGTGTCTTTGTGCTATTTTTGCGTCTACGACTGCTTGACAACCGACGATAATTTGTTTATGTGCCTGTAAACAAACTATCTGCCCGGCATAATAGACGGATAGAAATAAAATGTACCAGGCTTAAAAAAATTTAGTATTGGGGTCAATTCGTTTGTAAAAATTCTTCAAGTCTGCACCGACATGTCCGAAGTCTAATTCCGGAAGCAATGGCTGAAACATGTGTAAAGTAGGTGTATGTATGTATGTATGTATGTATGTATGTATGTATGTATGTATGTATGTATGTATGTATGTATGTATGTATGTATACGTGCAAATTTGTATATTTTGTTTTACGTATGTATTTTCATGCGTATACTTACTTGTAAGCCTAGTCATGCTCATATATACTTAAATGTTAAACTTCTGGAAAGCTTTAGAGAACTTTACAGTTCCAGTGATGGTTTGAATTTGTAGTCCTCGAACTGGCTTTCTCTTTTCTGCTTTTTGAGAAGCCTAATTTCTCAAGATTAGCATTTTAGGTGGTCTGCTACATATCTCAAGGCCCCAATAATTACAGGTATAAACCTGAGCTTGTAATATGTATAAAGTGACTGCATATTTCTCAATAGTTAAGCGTAGGTATTCTCTTTTTCGCTGATCTTTAGCTTTAACATCCGCAGCTGATTTCCACAATTGTGCACAGTTTCTCTTCTCCATCCCAAATTATTATATTTACTTTTTATCGATGTTTTCATCAGTACTCCTTTTTATTATGAGTAACTATTATGAGTAACTATGGCTTCTACCATACTGTGAGTTCTTATATCTTTGACCTCGGGATTATCCTTCCAATGGATCTCATTATACAGTGTCCTAGCTACAACATCACATCTCATCGGTAGACATAACCGTGATGACATTTTCAGACAACTGCTTATGATGTGGCTGATATCTGCATCGGTTGTCACATTTTAGTGCTATATAATATAATATAAATATATATGCATACATACACATATATAAGTACATACATATAGTTGTATTCACATGCATATACAGGCACACGACAGTACGGAACGTAAACAACATAAAATAAACACAAAATACGAAAACATGGAATACGAACTTTTTCTGCGAACGAAAGAAACAAACGCGGAAAACAAGACAAGCAATACGAGAAAACGACCCTTCATCAGTTGCTGGCTGTTTTTCTACTTCGTATTTCGAGAATTTCAAAACAAGATACGTTTTCGACATAACAGTTGCTCCAGCAACAAAAACAAGATAGTGAAAACAGACAGGAAGTGCTGCTAAGCCTAGACGAGTTGAGTTGTTGAACGCAGAGAAACAAGTTCTGACAGGAGACAGACAAGAATGCGTCTAATCACCGCGATATATGTATATTATATATATATATATATATATATATATAATATATATATTGTTATATTTCCGAATGGTCATTTTGCCAGTTAGCCAATAAAAACACACGCACTATATATTTGGTGTTATTTTGCTTCAGTGTTATTTATTTTTTACATTAATCTTAATCTTATTTCGGCCAGAGTTCTTTCGTCACACTCTTGTGGCCGCATCAGTGGTCCTTTGTTTTCTTCTTTCTTATTTGTGTCTCTCCTTACTAACCGTCAGCCATTTTGTATTTCTATTGTATGTCTTCATTTGCGCATGCTTATATCTCTATGTGCATCTATGTTTAGTTAGTGTGTGTGTTTGGGGGGATGCCTGTAATATTTGTATCTTCTGTTTATATACGTTCGTGTAATTTGTTTTTGTTGTTGTTTTTGTTTATTCTTATTTTTTTCATGTGTTTACATCCACTTATTATTATTATCATTACAGTTTGTTTGTGTGCTAAATCTACACGCAGTACAGTACCTATCCGTACAGGGGGTTCTACTAAAAGGGTAGGTTCTACCGATTACGGATTTGATAGGGTTACCTGGCTTTTCAACAACCTTAATCCGTATGTATGTATGTATGTATGTATGTATGTATGTATGTATGTATGTATGTATGTATGTATGTATGTATGTATGTATGTATGTATAACAACAATACTAGTAATAATAATAATAATAATAATAATAATAATAATAATAATAATAATAATAATAAATAAAAAAATCTTTTAAATTAAGCAAAAAAACTTATATAGTTATTTATTTCTATTTGTTTATTTATCTGTGTATTTTAGTTATTATGTTTTCGGTTTTGTTTATATTGTAACCAGTTTATGGGGATCCTCTACCGTCATATGTTGTGGTGGGTGCTAGTGTTCCATTCCAGTTTCCTATTCAGGCTAGGTTTATCTTCTATTATGTGTGTAGCTTCTGTAATTGTCTGATTGTTGCATCTGTTCTATGTGTGGACAAGATTTTAACTTCTATGTTGTTGATTGATCCCTCGTGTTCCTGTTCGGCGTGTTGGTACAGAATCGATGAGCTTTTACCTCCCTTAAGTTCTCTCCAATGTCCATTTACCCGCTCTCCTATGCTTCGTGCCGTTTCTCCTACGTATGTTGTTGTCTTGTTATTGCATCGTCCCTCTATACATCTTATACTATAGACTACATTTCTGGCTTTACAGTTTGTTTGTGGGCTAAATCTACACACAGTACAGTACCTATCCGTACAGGGGGTTCTACTAAAAGGGTAGGTTCTACCGATTACGGATTTGATAGGGTTACCTGGCTTTTCAACAACCTTAATCCTTAGCTTAAGTTTGTCTTGGGTCCTTCTAAAGCGGTACGCCAGTTCACCTCCAGGGGTGGTGTCAACGAACATGACACTCTGGTATTTATGGCTATCATACCAAGAGTTGGCCTTTCCTATTTTCTTCTTTGTCTTTTCTATAGTGTTCCATGACATGTTCCTATAGAGTGGGCAAATCCCATTCCTATCATTACATAATATATTATCAAATTTCTTCATGGCTCCTTTGTATACTCTGATCCTTTATTTATGGCTGTAACCTGAGAACTGCATGCGGTGAATGAAATGTATGTGTCTCTTTAACTCTGTAGGCTCGCACATGCGTGACACATTTCTCCTTATTCTGACGAGGTCTGCCATCAAAATATTGAATTTGGCATTGTCCGTAATGGCTAAGTTCCGGTGGATCAAGTATTTTGAGGCCATTGGTTTGGCATAGTACCAATGAAGGATTTGGGTTTTATTATTCACAGTTTCTAGCCAGAGTCCTGTGTCCAGTACCGGTAGTCTATGGTTGGGGTGTTTAGTGGGGTAGTCTATTGTGACCTTAATACTCTGGTGGATGGAGTTAGCTATTTGCTGGATGCTCTCCATAGTATTAGTT
This sequence comes from Octopus sinensis, assembly GCF_006345805.1. Taxonomy (NCBI): domain Eukaryota; kingdom Metazoa; phylum Mollusca; class Cephalopoda; order Octopoda; family Octopodidae; genus Octopus; species Octopus sinensis. Next base: position 139,448,117 of record NC_042997.1, on the reverse strand, counting down.
TCTATTTCTATTTCAAGAATACTCTCTTGTGGGGGTGCGTTTACCACTATGTTGATACGGTCACAGAAGTGTGACAAAAGAACTCTGGCCGAAATAAGATTAAGATTAATGTAAAAAATAAATAACACTAAAGCAAAATAACACCAAATATATAGTGCGTGTGTTTTTATTGGCTAAACTGGCAAAATGACCATTCCGAAATATAACAATATCTTTTTCAACACACGGTTTCACATAAAAAATCTTGCACAACAAATATATAAACGTATATATATATATATATATATCTACACACACACACATATATATATTATGTATATATATATATATATATATATATATATTATATATATAATATATATATATATTATATATATATATATATATATATATATATATATATGTGGATTGATAGGAAGATTGCACACGCACACGCACATATACATATATATATTTATTTTATGACATATCCCTCCCCCTCTCTGTATATATATACATATATATACATTTGTTTAATAGACATATATCCTACCATTTCTCTCCATATGTGTATACACATACATATGTATATACACCTATGCATCTACATAGATATGCACGTGTGCATATGTGTGTGTTAGTGTATGAATGTGTGTTCGCGCGCATGTTTACATTTTTTAGATCGATGAAACCAGGAAAATATCATATCGTTTACTTAGAAAAGGAAATAAAGGTGTGTAACAGAAAGGGTAATCAAAGAAAAAAAAAGGCTACAATGAAAGGAGAAATTGAAAGTACACACACACACACACACACATGCACAAATATATATATATGATATATTATCATTCACTTAACAATTATATATACGTTATGTGAATATTTTGAAAAGTATTTAATTTCATATATAAATAATTATGTGCGCGTGCATGTATGTGTGTGTGTGTGTGTGTGAGAGAGAGAGAGAGACAGAGAGGGAGAGAGAGAAACCAATAAAATAAATGCAATTTACAATAAAAATATTTAGATTTGTTTTGATTAGAATATCAGCATCTTAGGAGCAAAGCCTCTAAATGCTGTTGTCTGTCTTTTAACATCTGTAAGGGTCATTCACTTGCATTCTTTTAGTTGTTTCACTCCCCTCATCCTCTAGCGTGACCGACAGGTCATACTACGCATCAATACATGTAAGATTAAAATTTGATTGAATGTGTAACATACATACAAAGTAGTCTTTATATCTTTATGTATAACACATGTATCTATTTATATATACATACACATACACACACACGCACACACACATACATACGCACATACTTCTTACATATATTCTTACTATTATAGAGCCAAGAAAAAGTATAATAAAATAAGACGACATATTTCATTTGCCGAAAGTCTACATATTTGATTGGATATATTGTTTATGATTCCTGTTATGATAGAGTGTGGATAATTGGATTTTTATTAACGTACCTTAAATGTTTGTTCGGTTTCTGGTATAGTTAAAATAATCCGATATTCAGAGAGATCATTACATCAAGAAAATTTCTCACCATTCTACTACAACAATCTAATATGAAGAGAGCAGCATCCTTATATAAACTACATCCGTCCAGTTTGGGAAACCAGAACTTCATCTGGAATAGGATGCACATTCCCAAAACATCAGTGACTTGTGCTGAGTTGCTTGATTCCATTGCTATGTGGAAACATTCAACCCTATCAGATCTCGTCCACAGTTTATTATCGAAATCTATCTATCTATCTATCTATCTATCTATCTATCTATCTATCTATCTATCTATCTATCTATCTATCTATCTATCTATCTATCTATCTATCTATTTTTAAGTATGTATTTTTTTTTGTTTGATGGACGACCATTTTCACCATTCCAAGGAAACAAGCGTTTCTGGGCCGACATTTCTCCTTTACCGTCTTTATTCTCACCCTCTTCAGATTTCACATCTTGTTCACCGTCTAAACAGAGATCCTTCATTTTGGAGATATGTAGATCCCGCATTGCTTTTTTTTTATGGAGGTAGGGGTTTAGTTGGGTAAATAATTTCAATTACTAACACGGGTTATTAGTATTATAGATTGATATATAAAGGAAATGAAGGAACAGAGAAGCTAACAATAGGATTAAGGAAGCCGCTAACGTGATCCTGTAATACACACGTTCGCTGCTGCTGCTGATATTGTTAGTGTATGCACATATATATGTGTGTGTATATATATATATGTATATATATATGTATATATATATATATATATATATATATATATGTATGTATGTATATATATATAAATTTATATAAATAAGGATAAGATCGTTATTTAAAATACCAATCATATCAAGTGGCTTGCATGAGAATAAAAACCTCATATTATTAAAATTATAATGATGGGTATCTAAGATACCCCCATGCTAGATATAGCAGCCAAAACTTGACTCTAAAACCACATTAAATTTTCATACAGCGCCAGGAGAGAAGACAAGGAGACAAAATAAACTAGCAAAAAATTATTAGATAATTTCAGATCTCGGATTTCTGGCTTTGCATAAGAAATGCTTTGCCTCATCAGTGGGATACATACAAAATAGTACATAAATACAAATATATATATATATATATATATATATATATATATATATATATATACAACATACGAATACTTACAGATACGCACGTATACACACATATATATATGCACGTATGCACACGACCAGTTTAAATTGCCCACCTAAACTGCTCGTGCGATATAGTCAAAATACCACCGCAGTGAATAGATTCAGGTTTATGCTGATGCTATATCTAGCATCGTGGTATCTTAGATACCCTTAATTATAATTTATATATATATATGTATATATATATGCCTATATATATATATTATATATATATATATAATATATATATATATATTATATATATATATATATATAGGCATATATATATATAATATATATATATATATACATATACATATACATACATATATATACATGATAAATATATATGCATACACACTCATATGTATGTAGATTCTTGTGTGAGAGAAATCCTCATGAATTGCAAATTACAAACATTCAGGAACAGTAACTTCAAAATGAAACATGTTGTGTGAGGTCTGAGTGAAAAATTAACAACTATGCTTCAAGTTAGCAAATGTTTGAACAAAGAACCGAATTGTTAGCACCTTGAATGCTGGAGGGTAAATATTTATTTAGTAAATAACTGTCTCTCTGAATTCCGTCCTCGTTTGGGGAAAAAGACATTGATTTCGAAATGTTTAATTTAATTGATATACTTATACGTATATATCTGTATATCTGTATGTGTATATGTGTCTACGTACATATATGTTTTTTGTATATGTATATATATATATACATGCCTGTTTGTGTGTGTGTATGTGTGTGTATGCATATCTATGTGTATGCATATGTATGTGTGCATGCATTTGTATGCATACACACACATATATGTATGGGTGTATATATATGTATATATATGCATTTGCAGTTTTATGTGTGTGTCTATATGTATATTTATATGCATGTGTATTGTCAACAATGACGGACGAACTAATACACACACACACACACACACACACACACACATACGCACACATTTATATATACGCAAACGCAAACGCAAACAAAAAACTCACTCTTACATGCACGCACACAGACATTGTTTATAAAAACATTACTTTAAAAAGGTTAACTAAACAACTGCGCAATTTCATGGGAAAGTTATTAGTGACCTCACATGTATGAAATTTAATACATCTGTAGTCTGAAATGAAATGAAAACATGACTTTCAAACAACCGGTTTTGCACCCATAACCTAGAGGTTCGGCAAAAGAGAGCCGATAAATAAGTGTCTACTGTTAAAATATAAGAACTGGATTCTATTCATTCGACCGAAACTCTTCAAGGTGATGCACCAGCATTGCTGCAGATAAAGGATAAAAGATTATATACTCTCTCTCTCTCTCTCACACACACACAAATACATACATACATACACACACACACATATATATATACTATGCTGGAAAGAACAGATTGGTCAACATGTAATTTTTTAAGGTTTAATATATCCCTGATGATATTTTGTTCGTAACTTATAAATGCATATTTATTGCATAAATTTGTAATTTATTGAATGAGTACAAGTTGAAACAATTGTAGGAATAAATGATTATCAATTTATTAATAAATAATTATTAACCATTATCTCTCCATTTTCTTCTCTTAAATGAATACGGACTATATATTTATCATGTTAATCCTTACACAGTCTTTTTCTGTCTTCATTTTTGTTTCTCCATTTTTTCCCTTTTCATCCTTTTCTGTCGAAGAGTGTAAGTTCGAAACGTCAAAGACTTTTCTATTCTTCCCGAGCATCAAACTAATACGCCTGCTTGCTGTTTCCTTACCTGTCTTCGTACTTTGTCTTCTGTAAATTTGAATTATATATATATATATATTTTATTCTTTTACTTGTTTCAGTCATTTGACTACGGCCATACTGGACCCCAGGACTTATTCTTTGTAAGCCTAGTACTTATTCTATCGGCTTCTTTTGCCGAACCGTTAAGTTATGGGGACGTAAACGCACCAACCTCGGTTGTCAAGCGATGGAGGGAGGTCAAACACAAACACACAACATATACACACATACATATATGTATATATATATATATGTATATATATATATATATATATATATATATATACATACATACAAACATACATACATACATACATACAAACATACATACATACATACATATATTATATATAATATATATATATATATATATATATATATATTATATATATATATATATATATATATATATATATATATATATATATATATATAGGCGCAGGAGTGGCTGTGTGGTAAGTAGCTTGCTAACCAACCACATGGTTCCGGGTTCAGTCCCACTGCGTGGCATCTTGGGAAAGTGTTTTCTGCTATAGCCCCGGGCCGACCAATGCCTTGTGAGTGGATTTGGTAGACGGAAACTGAAAGAAGCCTGTCGTATATATGTATATATATATGTGTATGTGTGTTTGTGTGTCTGTGTTTGTCCCCCTAGCATTGCTTGACAACCGTTGCTGGTGTGTTTACGTCCCCGTCACTTAGCGGTTCGGCAAAAGAGACCGATAGAATAAGTACTGGGCTTACAAAGAATAAGACCCGGTGTCGATTTGCTCGACTAAAGGCGGTGCTCCAGCATGGCCGCAGTCAAATGACTGAAACAAGTAAAAGAGTAGAAGAGTATATATATACATATATACAAGACAGGGTTCTTTCAGTTTCCGTCTACTCACAAGGTTTTGATCGGTTCGAGGCTATAGCAGAAGACGGAAACTGAAAGAAGCCCATCGTATACACACACACACACAGCTGATATGAAGTAGTTCTCTTTTCCAGCTCGCAGAAATGAGACAAACGGCAAGGGCCTGCCGATTTATGATCCTTAAGATAACATTCATTGGTAAACAGTAAACTAGTGATCGCCTTTTTTTCCCGAATGTTTTATTTCTGTTAGTAGAATCAAATATATTTGTCAAACTAAAGGAAATATCATTTAAACTTTCCCCATTGCTCATTCACGGATATGTTGTAGATTGATGATTATAACGAATTAAACTCATATTGACTCACTGGGTAAACAATGTGAACAAAATAATATTGCCATGTAAGCATGTTATAGAATATTTTCGAAATTATAATCTCTGACAGAATGTTTTTTTTTAATTGATTGATCGCAATTTTGATCTTGCTGGTTCCTACTGTACTGCTGCCGAATGGAACCCAGCATGATCGAAATCGCGGTCTTTCGGTTATCATGCATGGATGGGATGATCCCCCCCTCTTTAGATTTAAGTTAAATCGCTGCAGAGGCACCTTGACAATGACCAAGCCGCAATTGAAGCGATGAAAATTTTGACACCAAACAATAAAGTAAAGCCAACAGCATTTGTGTTTCTCGAACTGCTAATACGTGCATTCCACGCTTTTGCTTCAACACACTACCAGCGATCAAATCACTTGCCAGAAAGTACATTCCTGAAATAAATATATATTCTATGAAATTTCTTATATAATTATCCTCAGACACTTAAAACTAAATTTATGCCACCGAATAAATTATTTGGAATATCAACTAATGCATTAACAGTTCGACTAAGAAAAAGAAACGACTCTGACTGCATCGAATAAGTATCAAATTTATCGAGATTCCGATACTCTGCTTGTCAAATCCATTTATTTATTTTCTAATTTTTATAACTCCAAACATATTTTATATTAAGTGTGGATATTTGATATGCACTGCTAGTGGTAAATTTCGCCAACGGATGAATGTTTCTCTGCTGCTGGAAAGAAGATTCCTCTTCAAGCTGGTTGTCTACATATCTGTGATACTTCTACCTTACTATTCAGAGCGAAATCTTGAAGACCACACTGAAACAACCAAGTATTTTTAACAATACACTTTCAGTCTGTGATCAGTGGTATAGGAAGATAAAATTAGAAAGTGAAGCATTGCCATAGCAAACTGAAAGTAGTCAAAACTCTTTGCTATCGAAACATAAATCGTACAGGATTTAGAATGTACAAGCTACATTCTATAAAATTCATAGGTAGGTTTCTGTTGACTGATAAAATATATATAAATTTGAAAGTTTGACCTAAATGGTATAAAAAGTTGAATTGCGTGAGGTTTCATATAACGCATAAAATCAATCAAAAGATTCACATATGTCACAATGATCTCACATTTCAGGAGTGTCACATTTGTTGAAATCCACAAGTGAATAAGTTTAAAAAAAACAGGTTATATGATTTCTCGTCATTCCATGCGCTTTGTTTGTTGCTATCTATATTTCTTGACGTCTACGTGCAAATTTATGTTTACATTTAATATGTACAACTGAATTATTTAAGCAATTGGCCGTGTGGTCGAGGAGTTTGCTTTACTATCACGTAGTTTCGGGTTCAGTCCCACCTCGTGTCGGGGAAGTATCTTCTACTATAGCGTCGGACCGACTAGTACCATTTCAGTGAATTTGGCAGACGGAAACTGTTCGGAAGCCCGTCGCATATATGTGTGTGTTGTGTGCATGTCTGTGTGTATGTGCGCGTGTTTTTGTGTCGGTGCTTGTCCTACAACCACCGTTTGATAATCGGTGTTGCTTTGTTTACGTTAGGGGTTCGGTGTTCTTTGTGTAAGTTAGGGGTTCGGTGAAAAGGAACCGATAGAATAAATATCAGGCTTAAAAATACATACTATTGCTGATATGTTCGACCCTTTGAAGGTGGTATCCAAGCACAGTCGCAGTCCAAAGACTAAAACAAGTGAAAAATAAGCGATATATTTGTGTTTGTCTGTGCGTTCGTATCATTAAAAATGTGAATATCTTCTAGTTTAACTGTTATTCTTTGATTATTTTTCACTTATTTCGGTAGCTGAACTGCAGCCAAACTGTAGGACCACATTTTAAATCTGATATTTTTCCTTATTTCTTTACTGTCCACAAGGGGCTACACACGCCGCCTTCCAGATATTTATGCTATCGGTTTCTTTTTGCCGAACCCCTAGATTACGGGGGCGTGAACAAACCAACAACGGTTGTTTGTTAAGCGGGTTTGGGGACGAAGACGCACGCATTTACATAAGTACATGCATACGTACACACACACACACGCGTGCGCACACACATATAGATACATACATACATGCATACATACGCACATACGTACGTACGTATGTATGTATGTATGCATGCATGTATGTATGTATGCATGCACAAAGTAGAGTCTCACATATATAATGTAGTAGACTGAAAGCCCTCGATTTATGGAGATTGTCCTTGTAAGTAGAATGCAAAAACTCTCTGATGTGTTTGAAATTTGGGCAATCTCACTTAGAAGATTTTCAATTCAATTGAATCTATTCGCGTCTTCTGAAATGCAATGTATATGAAAAAAGGAAAAAAATACATTTACATATCTCTTTGTAGTTTTGTTGACGAAGATGTCACTCAGTCATACGTATCTGTGTGTCCCTGTGTTTAAGGAACACAAATTGCGTTCGAAGATAGATTATATTGTGAACATATTTTAATTTTGTGGCTTGATTTTATTTTCAAGCATCTCACCGCATCAGCTGTATTTACGTATCGCGCCCTCTCCAGAAAGTTCGGGTTATTAGAAGGAAAAGGAACCGCAATACTCCATCTAAAAATAAAAGTACTTTTATAAAGTCAAAAAATATCAACTAAATTATAGCTGGAGATAACAGTTTGCTCAAAGATCCACTTCAATTTCCACCACATCCTCAAGACGGCTCCGGAATCTGGCGTATGCATTCCTTCAAACACCTTTAGTCCACCAGCTCAGTCTTGGTGCTGCAAGCAGAGCGGTTTGTGTCTTTCTCAATCGTGCCCTCACACAATGATCCATGAAATTATACTCAGGGGAATTCGGAGGCCAGAAATTGGGGCTGATGAAGTCATAGAAATTCTCCGACAACCACTTCTGACTTTTTCAGGAGGCATGGCAAAGAGCCGAATCCTACTGTTACACGTATGGCCTTCGAGCAACAATACTCTCCTCACAGGCTCCACAGCTTCATATAGCCTTCAGAATTGAGCTTAAAGTACTGTTCAAAGATGCAGTGATGAATTCAGGCGTGCGGACACAGGCGGATGGTCTGCTGTGTCTCTTCCTGCGGCCATGATATCACACAGTCCGTTGAAGCTGTACGTATCATGCCTTACAGCGTTTACTGTGTTCACAGAACGTGGAACATCAGTCATGATGTCGGTATTTCGATACCTGGAGCGAATTATCATAGAACAGGGAAATATTTTCCAATATTCAGGTAACTTCCAGTCCTCCATGCCAGATAACTTATCCTAAACTACAACTTTAATCTTTATGCTCTCCAACACTATCGATTGTTCACCAATACTAAGCTGTTCCCGAAGAAAGATATAAAAGAATCGCCAAGTTAAGGCCGAACACCCTGTAATTATCGCCCTAAATTTCTCTCTTTTTCACCGTTATTGAGCCCTGTTGTTAAATCGTTTAGTTCAAAATATTTATTCTGTATAACTGGGAAATATTTATCTACGTCTATGTATTTTTTATGACATTATTATAATGTGTGTGTGTGTGTGTGTGTGTATGTATCTGTCTGTCTGTCTGTCCGTGTCTGTCTGTCTGTCTGTCTGTCTGTCTGTCTGTCTGTCTGTCCGTGTCTGTGTGTGTAGGCGAAGCTGTATATCAAGTGTTGAGACGGTTGTTTTGGGTTTTAAGCTACGTAGTCAACGATGTGTGATATATTGATCAATAACATTGTTATTATAATTTTTTCTATAGGAAGTGAAAAGCTAGTGTGTGTGTGTGTGGTGTGTGTGTATGTACCAATTATTGTGAGATTTATTGTGTGTATGTGTTTAAGTATAAATGCGTTTATGATTGTATATTTGCCACTGTGTGTTGTAAGAGGCACGAATACATGTGTATTTATAAAGATATACAAAAGTGTGACATATGCATCAGTGTGTGTAGGTCTTTTTGTATACTTAATTGTTTGTTATTCTTACCCTACATTCTTTCCCAATATTACACTGGGCGGGAACGTGTTTTTTTTTATAAAAGGTGCAGGCATGGCTGTATGGTTATGAAGCTCACTTTATAACCAAATACTGGTTTGTTCGTGCTTCTGTAATTCAGCAGTTAGGCAAAAGAAATAGGTGCCAGGCTTTATAAAATAAGTACAGTGGTCGATTTGTTCAGACAGACATATAGATAGATAGATACGAGGTGGTGCTGAAAAGTTCCTGGCTTTATAGGCATCGCGAAAGGCCTGGTTGAAGGCGCCATCTTCCGAGCTTTTTACAAGGCTTAGAAAAACTGAAGGACCGCTGAAATAAGTGTGTGAATCTGAGAGGGGAATATGTTGAATAAAATCATAATTAACTGATCCTCTTGTATTTTCTCTTACCCAAAGCTAGGAACTTACCTCGTGGAAGCGAAAACATTATTTTTGATTATCTGATGACTGATTAGTTATACTTTGATCAATTATTAATGAAACAATCAGTCATTCCAAGGCAGTATATTATAAGGGCATGTTATAATCTTAAGAGATTATAACAATCGCAAATTGCGGAAAAGAAAAGTGAAACCAATGTTACGTATGTTTCGGTGAACGAACACCACATATTCCACATTAAATACATAGTGTATATGTATATATATATATGTGTGTGTGTGTTCATGTATTCATGTCCATATATATATATGTGTGTGTTGTGTGTGTGTATGTATCTGTCTGTCTGTCTGTCCGTGTCTGTCTGTCTGTCTGTCTGTCTGTCTGTCTGTCTGTCTGTCCGTGTCTGTGTGTGTAGGCGAAGCTGTATATCAAGTGTTGAGACGGTTGTTTTGGGTTTTAAGCTACGTAGTCAACGATGTGTGATATATTGATCAATAACATTGTTATTATAATTTTTTCTATAGGAAGTGAAAAGCTAGTGTGTGTGTGTGTGTGTGTGTATGTACCAATTATTGTGAGATTTATTGTGTGTATGTGTTTAAGTATAAATGCGTTTATGATTGTATATTTGCCACTGTGTGTTGTAAGAGGCACGAATACATGTGTATTTATAAAGATATACAAAAGTGTGACATATGCATCAGTGTGTGTAGGTCTTTTTGTATACTTAATTGTTTGTTATTCTTACCCTACATTCTTTCCCAATATTACACTGGGCGGGAACGTGTTTTTTTTTATAAAAGGTGCAGGCATGGCTGTATGGTTATGAAGCTCACTTTATAACCAAATACTGGTTTGTTCGTGCTTCTGTAATTCAGCAGTTAGGCAAAAGAAATAGGTGCCAGGCTTTATAAAATAAGTACAGTGGTCGATTTGTTCAGACAGACATATAGATAGATAGATACGAGGTGGTGCTGAAAAGTTCCTGGCTTTATAGGCATCGCGAAAGGCCTGGTTGAAGGCGCCATCTTCCGAGCTTTTTACAAGGCTTAGAAAAACTGAAGGACCGCTGAAATAAGTGTGTGAATCTGAGAGGGGAATATGTTGAATAAAATCATAATTAACTGATCCTCTTGTATTTTCTCTTACCCAAAGCTAGGAACTTACCCTCGTGGAAGCGAAAACATTATTTTTGATTATCTGATGACTGATTAGTTATACTTTGATCAATTATTAATGAAACAATCAGTCAATTCCAAGGCAGTATATTATAAGGGCATGTTATAATCTTAAGAGATTATAACAATCGCAAATTGCGGAAAAGAAAAGTGAAACCAATGTTACGTATGTTTCGGTGAACGAACACCACATATTCCACATTAAATACATAGTGTATATGTATATATATATGTGTGTGTGTGTTCATGTATTCATGTCCATATATATATATGTGTGTGTGTGTGTGTGTATAGGGAGAATTCACAAAAAAAGCAAGAAACAAAAGACGAAGACAGGTGGCGTAGACAGCAAACAGATGTATTAGTATAACGCTCGGGAAGTGAAAAGTCTTCAACGTTTCGAGCATACGCCCTTCTTCAGAAAGGAACACAGAAAGAAACAAGGAGAGAAAATGAAGAATGTGTAGTGGCTAGCGATCTATCATGGCGAATGCCAGACAGAAGGTTCACACAAGAGAGCTAGGGAGAAGAGGAGATAATAAAGTAGTGGTGATCCCAAAAAGAAGGTGCGCGTGCATGTGTATAAGAGAGTTTGTATGTGCGTGTGGAAGAGGGCTGGTGATTTTGACGTGTGCGTGTGTGTATGTGTAGGTGTAAAAATGTGGGTCTGGGAAGTAGTGTTCAGTGCTGATGTGTGCGTGGTGGTGTGTTGTGATGTGATGTGTGGTGTAATGTAGTGGTGTGTGGGTGGTGTGATGGTAGGGAGGCGAGAGTGGGGAAAACAAGGATGGGGTAAGGCTGAGGGTGGGGGTAGAGGTGTGGTATGTGGGTAGGCGGAAGGTGGAGGTAGGGTGGGGTATGTGGGAGTGGGTGTAAAGGATGGGGTTGGGCACGATGGGGTGCGATGGGGAGGAGGTTAGATGAAGAGGGGAGGAGAGTTGAGCCCATATATATATCGTGGCATTCCGTCGGTTACGACGACGAGGGTTCCTGTTGATCCAATCAACGGAACAGCCTGCTCGTGATATTAACGTGCAAGTGGCTGAACACCCCACAAACACGTGTAACCTTAATGTAGTTCTCGGGGAGATTCAGCGTGACACAAAGTGTGACAAGGTTGGCCCTTTGAAATACAGGTACAACAGAAACAGGAAGAAAGAATGAAAGTTGTGGCGAAAGAGTACAGCAGGGTTCGCCAGCAGCCTCTGCCGGAGCCACGTGGAGCTTTAGATATTCGCGCTCATTAAACACTCACAATGCCCGGTCTTGGAATCGAAACCGCGATCCTACGATTGCAAGTCCGCTGCCCTAACCACTGGACCATTGTGCCTCTATACACACAATATATGTATGTATGTATGTATGTATGTATGTATGTATGTATATGTATGTATGTATGTATGTATGTCAATGTATCTACGTGTATGTTCATACACACACAAATGCACACGCAGACACACACACATACACACACACACACACACACACACGATGGAATCTCACCTCGAAACAACGTATGAGTGTTCACTTTTGCTGAACGACCTGTACAAATTGACTTGTTAATAATGACCAAACGTATCTGCAGTACATTAGCACATTCTCACCAAATCGAAGTGGCCTGAAAAAGTGCACGGTATACCACACGTGCTGTGTCGAAGTGATCGCCGAGCAACATGAGATGAACCATTTTGCTCAAAAACACAATGTCCCACCAGTCCGGGATTTGAAACCACAATCTCGCGATCGTGAGTGCAACACCCTGAACACTAGGCCATGTGCCTCCTCTCCCCCACAAGACTGTTGGCCGTAGTGTACCACATTATTTATTTTTTGTCATTGCTCTTATCTTTTTTAATTTGTCATTGTCCTTATCTTTTTTTAATTTGTCATTGTCCTTATCTTAACTGCCTTAGGAATTAATTTTGTCTGTGTCAACATGTCGTCAAAGAGATAATCTTACCAAGTTGGTGTTGAGAAGGGTTCGAACCGTAGGGAAATCTTATTTAGATTAATTGACTCAATTCTAGTCAAGACGAGTAGTGATTGAACTTTGAATTTTTTTTACATAAATTGCATAATTCCGGTTAAGTGGTGGTGCGGGAGGTTATAGTAGAAGGAAAGTTGCCCAAGGTGCCATGCAGTAAAACTGAACCCGGAACCATGTGGTTGAGAAGCAAAGTTCTTATCACACAGCTGTGTCTGCGCCTAAGCAACTGGTATTTATTTAATCGATCCCGAAAGGATGAATCATAAAGTTGATCTCCGAAGAAGTCTTCCGAGATCAACTTTATCTCAAAGCGTAAAGATAAGCATTTTATCTGCCGTGTTAACGATTCTACCAGCTCGCTGCCTTAATGATGATAATGATGATGATGATGATGATGAATAGTGGGGGAGCATGATAGCCGTGTGCTGAGAGGAATTCTTTGGAATTTGAATAATTCACCACTGAAAATATGGGTCTTTCGTTCATTATTCTTAAATGACTCTTATTCAGGGACCGTTTGAGCTACTTAACTTGAAGAAAATCCTAACTGGGCCTCACCCGCAAGGTCGTGCGCTGTTTATCTTGATACAAGGTTACCATGCCGCACACATATCGTTGGATGCATGTACTGTTGTACCCTTATCAGACGGGTAGTCATGATGGGTATACTGGGCTTCGTATATTTGTACCCCAGTTTCAGATGACATGCACTGCTCTCTCACTCAATAAGTATAATAAAATTCCTCTGCATGTATATACAATCTTATACATTTTACAATGAGATTTTTTTGATATATAAGATAGACACCAGTTTTTTTCAGATGTATGGCACACACCTGTTTTGATATTTAGGTGCATACAAATGGGACAAGTGCAGAAACCTGTTGCACTTTGACGTCTCTGGTTGAGATTTGGATGCAGCTTGTGTAAATGGATACGAATCTTGACTCAGGCCCAGCACTTTTTGTGGTTGGGAGGCAAGTGGAACACATCGACTCCAGTACTTGACTGGTACTTATTTTATCAACCCTGAAAGTAGGAAAGACAAACTCGACCTCGGCATTTTGTCAGGCACCGCTTTTCAAAGAAAAACATAATAATAACAATCCTTTCTACTATAGGCACAAGACCTAAAATTTTGTGGAGGGGGATAGTCTATTATACCGACCCAAGTACTCGGCTGGTACTTATCTTATCGACCCCGAAAGGATGAAAGGCGGAATTAGAACTCAGAGCGTAAAAACAGACGAAATGTAGTAATGGCGGTATTGATGACGATGACAAGAACGATTATGCTTTTGTGCATAATGAGCGTTCTCATTAACTTACTGGTACTTACTTTATCTGTCTCAGAAGAGTTTATTACACAAATGCGTTCTTTTTTGTTCATAAGCTGCCTCAGAATTTCCTCGAGTAATTTCTATCTGTTGTACTCCATATTTTATTCACAACTTGCCTAATTCTCTGGCATTTTCTTTCACATGACGTGTATTTTATTTCAATTTCCTGTATTTAGTGTTACGTGAGTATGTATATGTGTGTGCTTGTATTTATCAGTGTGTGTGCGTGGCTGTATTTAGTAGTGTGTGTGTGTGTACATGTGTATGCGTATTTTTATATATTTCATTGTTCTTATCATTTTAAAACGGATTTACCTACATCAATGACAATGATGTTTTTTTATAGAAATGAATAATTTTATGCAGTACTATATACATTGAATGTAAATGTGAACTTTGGTCACTTAAAACATGCAAAGGAAGTAAAAAAGAAAGCAAAAACAAAATCTAACGTATGTTTGTTCCATTTGGCATAAGATTTTTTTTGCTTCTGCCTGTATGTTTCCTATTAATCAAATATCAATTTTTACTTTTCATATATAGAAATATATTCATTGAACATTTCTGTTTTAATGAGGAATTGATAAGTTATTTAATATTTTCAGGCAAATGGCAATAGATAACTTGATGTGACATTCAAGATGGCGAAAACGTTAATCAGTACTGTGAGCTTTCATCTAGCTTGTCTGTTTGTTGTATTCTTGTATACAACATACACTTCTGGAGAATTCGAATGGATGAAATATGATAACTACGACGAAATACAGGATAAAATTACGGCAATCACGCCGCAGAACTGCAGAGGCAAATCGAGAGACCAGTTAACTGTGAGAGCAGACGTCGTATCTCAGCTGCCAAAATACAATGAACTTTTGAGCAAGGTCATGTATAAAAATCGCACGAAACTCTTGCATCTTCATAATATGGCATTAAACAGAGCATATTTCCATAGCTACATGCTACAAAAATTCAATGAATCTAAGAGTGATTTTCCCAGTTTGCCAGGCTGGATGTATATGTATATGTCAGCAGTTGCTGATGTCAATGCTAATCCATTTAGTCTGAACGGCAGCAGTTTATTTTATGACTATAACTGTTCTTATCCCAATTGGTTGGACCCGTACAAATTTAATACAACATTGCCTTTATTTGGTCCGTCTGCCTGGCGATGGGATGATTCAAGAGATTCAGATAATTATCTTCGAGAGATGACCTTACAAACAGTAATGATCAAAGATTTTGGTGCAAGTAATCACAATTATACTGATCCTTCCTCAAAGACAACACCTTGGTACAATGTTTATGAACTTCCTGATACTTCGAGTAGTATGGATTCTCTTACTAAATTCTCTTACAATATTGGTTTTAAATATTCCAATTATACAGGAGCGTTTACTTCTCAGGAATATAGTGTTGATTCATTCTTTGGACCAAGTCAACCTGGTCAGACAGCTGGAAAAATTCCACTTCCGGTTTATTTTACACAACCATATATGGATTGTGGTAAATCAAACCAATGGATTATATCTTCCGTTTCGCCAGTTATGGATTACATGTATCGGTTTGTTAACTGGACTCATATTCGTCGACCGAGGTAAGAAACATCTTTATATATTTAATTTTAAGACGTTCAACTAATTTTAGAAGAAAATATAATTGTGAGGTTGCTTCAGAATGATAAACTATATGTGCGATACATTGCAAAGTATGAGAGGCAGGCTACATATTTCAAAATCTATTTAAAACCTTGTCTTATAAGGATTTTACGTGAAAATATAATTTTGAAAAAGTCATACCTGGCAAATGAAATATCGTAATCGCTATAATATTTTATGTCTCATCTGAAGTAGAAGATATTGCTGGAATCGTCAATGGCGATGAAATTTAAGTTTCATTATTACTTTATTGTAAATTTTATCATAAGAGATATGGATCAGTGGCAAAGTTGGATAAAAAAATAAGAAAACTACTCGAAAGAGTGTCCTAGACAAATTTCTCATGAAGGTAGTTAAACAAACGTTTTAGATAAGAGTACAGTAAAGTTCATCACACCAAATTTTTAAAAAATCTTCTTTCGTGTCCGAGACCATAACCTTTCCGACTCTTAACCCTTTAATTATTCTTCAATTCTTACCCAATTATATACAACAGGTCCATATAATTGTTATAAAAATTCGTAAAAGGCAAGTTGAAGCTATATCGGGTTGAAAGAAGTTCTATACTAGATAAGGAGACCATTATCATTGTAATCCGAGTTAGGTCTATATCAGCAAGGTAAAGTAGGAGCAAAAATACTGGTTTCTGTCAGAGAAGAAAGTCTACAGGGTAGAGGGCTAATGTTAGACAGGTGCTGAAGTGAATAAATGTAAGAGAGGTGACTATGAGTGCATGTGTGCATTTGTGTATATATGCATGAGTGCGTGTAATAATGGGAGATGAAGTGGGTGTTAGGTTGCGCTTGAACCAATGTGCAAAAGCGGGAAATGAAGTATGTAGGGAGATGGAAGTGTGTGCGTGTATAAGGATGGAAAGAGTGTGTGAGGGTGAGTGGAAGAAGTGGAGGTAGTGAAAATGATTGGAGTGTTAATGACGAGTAGTTTTGAGTAAGCAAAATGTAGATCTAATTGATTTGGGAAACATTTCTGCTTCGTATTTGTTTTTCCGTGACATTCTTTATTGACTCATTTCTTGCCCGATTACCGCTTTTGCGGTAACCTTTGGTTTGCTCGAATATGTTCAGTCAGATTGAATAATAGCTCACATGTCCTTCGAATCGGTGTCTCTATTGATTTCTAGAGATGTCCTGACAAATCACTCATCCTATACTATCCGACTGGAAATATGTAGTGTGAACATTAAGTTGGTATCGTTTCGAAAACCATGATATTAGCTCTAAAATCACCAAATCAATCTAGCTCCTAAAGTTAATCCATTTTACCTGACGCTATCTCATTGTGTGCGTATATATATATATATATATATATATATATATATATATATATATATATATATAATAATAATAATATAATAATAATAATATAATAATAATAATAACAGATTTGCTTGTCAGTTGTTTGACCGTAACCAGTTGAGCATGTCCCTTAGCGGTTGACGATATGTGCATCTCTGATCACGAGGAGAAGTAGTGGGGGAGCATCATAGCCATGTGTTGAGAGGGATTCTTTGGGGTTTGAATAGTTCACCTCTGGAAACATGGGTGGTTCTTTCAACATCCTTAAACAACCCTTATTCAGGGACCGTTTGAGCGGGATGGGCTACTCAACCTGAAGAAAATTCTAATTGGGGCCCACCTGCAAGGTCATGTGCTGTTTATCTTGATATGAGATAACCATGTTGCACACATATGGTTGTGATGCATGTGCCTGGTGTACTCTTATCAGACGGGTAGTCATGATGGGTATATTGGGCTTCGTATATTTTACCCCAGTGTTACTTTGATGGCATGAACTGCTCTCTCACTAAATAATAATAATAATATGAGGGAACATTATTTCAAACTTACAGGGAAAAATTCAATTTAGAAATACTAAATCAAATTTCATAAAATATATATATATATATATAAATTAGAAAAAACCCCACCTTTTATCAATTCAATAATGAAAAATTAAATTATACCATTTAGAAAAATTACATATTATAGAAAGATTAAATATAAGATAAAACATATAACAATGATTAAGTAATGTGCAAAATAATAAATAAAACGTATATATTTGGTAGAATAACGACACGTGTTTCGTGTCTATATTCAAGAAATGCTAATAGTAAAAATAATAGTAGTAGTAGTAGTAAAATCACTTCAATATTAATATAGCCACTCTTCAGGTTAAAGATAACAATAATAATAAAATAATTGGTTAGAGAAATTAATAAATATACGTAAATAATTTGTAAAATACGAAATATCTTAACAAATATATTCTTGTTTAAAAAATAAGATACAATTACTTAAAATATTTAAAACAAATTTATATATATATAAATATATATATATTATATATATATAAATATATATATAAATATATATATATATATATATATATATATTATATATATATAATATATATATAAATATATATATATATAAGATACAAAATATACATTAAGTGAAAACTAAATACAATAATTTAAACTATATACATTAAATTAAATTATTAATTAATTTATTTAATAAACATCTAAATAAAATATTATACTCATTACGTAATGTATATTAAAAACCTTAATGTTAAGTAATATACATGTTACAACAAGCTATAAATATTGGAATTAAAAATAGAAAATGGTTCAAATATATACACACCTATTAGATAAACTAACTATATTATTAATATATATGTAGTATCTATAGATTTAATATTTTACTCAATAATATAGTCGACCAAAATATCAGTTAATATAAAACTAATTTACTTAAATGTAACAGTACGTAATAAATAGATCACCTAACTATTAAATAATGTATTGTCTTACAAAAATTAATTCTCAAATTAAATTATATGTAATACATTAAATCACATTATAAAAATGATTATAAAGCATAATAAATAGATATACATATCATAACTCATAATTATCAAGAAATTATATATAAAATCAATATTTTATCAACAATAATAATAACAATAATAATAATCAAACTTAATACAATTCAAAAGTTAAATAATATTGTTAAATAAAAAACGTTACTTAGCTTGTCGATGAAAATAATATAACTGAATTTTAAACGTAAAAATGTAGGACTTAGCGTTTATAAGAAATTAAACTCGTGAAGACGTTGTGTATAAAAAAATAGAATAAAATTATCAATGAAAATGACGAAAAATATTTATTAATGAAAAAGACGAAAAATATTTAAGCTTCATGAATGTAGTCTATAAGTGAATGGTAACTTTAATAGATAGTAAGAATTTATATTATCATAATTTAAACACTATTTATATAGGGTCCACTTCGAATAAAATTAAATCAAGAGTATCTCAACATATGTATTCTATTAGGAATAAAAATCTAATAAATTCAACAGGTCTCAGTAAATATATTTGGGACCTTAAATCTAGATCTATTAAATATAAATTAACTTGGGAGATTATTTGTAGGGCTAAATCATATTGTATAGGGAGTAATTATTGTTCATTGTATAATAAAGAATTCAAAAAAATATTATTTAATAACAATTGTGTTGGTAATCTCATTGAAGGAATGTAAAATTAAATGTAAGCATAAATCAAATTACCTATATACTCTTTTACTCTTTACTATTTTACTTGTTTCAGTCATTTGACTGCGGCCATGCTGGAGCACCGCCTTTAGTCGAGCAAATCGACCCCGGGACTTATTCTTTGTAAGCCCAGTACTTATTCTATCGGTCTCTTTTGCCGAACCGCTAGGTAACGGGGACATAAACACACCAGCATCGGTTGTCAAGCAATGCTAGGGGGACAAACACAGACGCACAAACACACACACACATATATATATATATATACATATATACGACAGGCCTCTTTCAGTTTCCGTCTACCAAATCCACTCACAAGGCATTGGTCGGCCCGGGGCCATAGCAGAAGACACTTGCCCAAGATGCCACGCAGTGTGACTGAACCCGGAACCATGTGGTTGGTTAGCAAGCTACTTACCACACAGCCACTCCTGCGCCTATATAATAAGTTTAGCTTATAAATAAATGATTATATAAATTTATTAAGATATATTAATTATAGTAATATAAATTAATTTAAATATAGTATATATATTTTACTCACTTATTATTTAGACTTTAAATTTATAGTAAATAGTCATTTAAAATTAAATGCTAACATAAATTTATTTACCTATATAATACGTTTAACTTATTTTTCTGTATTTATAAAACCTTATTTCTTTTTATGTTATTTATATCTTGTAGATATAATTTAATAGTATTAGAGTAATTTACCGTATTATTATATGTTATGTTAATATATTTGAACAATTTTAAATTTAGATATTTCTTAATACATAAATGATGATATATAATTTTATTAAGACCTATTAGTTATATTAATATATTTTAATTTAATATTATATGTATATTTTACGTAATAATTATTTGGAACTTAATTTATAGTAAGCAGTCATTTATCGTTCTTTTGTTATTCTATTTTTCTTTAATTCATGAAGCTTAAATATTTTTCGTCTTTTTCATTAATAAATAATTTTCGTCATTTTCATTGATAATTTTATTCTATTTTTTTTACACAACGTCTTCACGAGTTTAATTTCTTATAAACGCTAAGACCTACATTTTTACGTTTAAAATTCAGTTATATTATTTTCACCGACAAGCCAAGTAATGTGTTTTATTTAACAATATTATTTAACTTTTGACTTGTATTAAGTTTGATTATTGTGACCGCGTGTGTACCGTTGGCAATTTTTTCCCCTCTGTCTTCCCTTCTCTGGATCTTTCCTTCTCCTATGTATCCGACGAAGAGCTCCGCTCGAAACGTTAAACCCTCCTTCTTTCCTGAATGTCCAATAATACTATATTTGTTCCACGTCCTCGCGTGTTGTGTTTTTTTGTGCTTTCTTGTTTGGATTAACTTTATATATATATATATATATATTATATATAATATATACGATATATATATATATATATATATATATATATTATATATATATATATATATATATATAATATATATATATATATATATATATATATATATATTAAGGTATGTAGAAAAATACAACATGGACAAGAACGTAAACTCATAGAAGACGATACAATAAACATGGACAGGACATTCGAACCCCTCAGTCTTCAGTCAAGAAACGGATCATGTAGTAATTTCGGCTGATTAATCTTGAGATTACTAGATCACGGCCAGCCCTCCAAGAAAAACTAAGCTGGAAGCGTAGATTCCTGGAAGAAGAAGGATCGAATGCATACGAACACCAGGACAGCAAAAGGGACAGATATAAAAAAAACAAAAAACAATAATGGAATACAGAAACATGAAATACAGAAGCATTAACGGTGAAAACAACAAGTGTCTTACGACTGATAACAAGCAAACAATTTTTTTTCTCTGGCGCATTGGAAAAAGCCTTTATAGCGGCGGACGAAGAACAACGATGTTAACACGACGAGGGTCAGGAGCTGAAAGGCAGATTTCGGCCAACAGTCACGTGACAGAGAAGAGGGAAAAGAAAAGAAAGAGAAGCAAAGGAAGAGAGAGAGAGAAAAAGGGGGACAAAACGCAACAAAGAGAGAGAAGAGAGAGAAAGAAGGAATCAGAGAGGAGAAGGGATGGGTGTCGAAGAATGACCTGTGAGTGCAGAGCGAGACAAAGAAATAGGAGGGTAGTGGAAGACTAGACCAAAGGATCAGAGGAAAGAGAAGATGAATAGAGAGAAAGTAAAAATGAGAGAGAGAGAGACAAACAGAGAGTCGTACCAATTATTAAGAATATGTGTTCACATTAATGATAAAGGGGGTACGGGGCGCCTGGAATATATGTTAAGGTATGTAGAAAAATACAACATGGACAAGAACGTATAACTCATAGAAGACGATACAATAAACATGGACAACGATATATTTTAGCCTTTTATGAAAAAAAAAAGAAATAAAATAAAGAAAGCAACTGGTATGAGTTTGCCAAGCTAGAATCTCACACCTAGAAATGCTCTGTTTAGGACGTATATCTGTAATAAGGATGATCCACTGCGCCAAAACGTTGAAATATTGGAACCATCTATACGACGGGCCTCTTTCAGTTTCTCTCTACCAAATCCACCCACAAGGCTTTGATCGGCTCGAGGGTAGAGTAGAAGACATTTGCCCAAGGTGTCACGCAGTGGGACTGAATTCAGAACCGTGTGGGGTTTGGGAAGCAAACTTACCACACAGCCATTTCTGCGCCTGTTCATATATATATATATATATATATATATATATATAATATATATATATATATATATATATATATATATATATATATATATATATATATATATATATATATATATATATATATCAGACTATGGACGATGATTAATTGCGGCAGTTATTACAGTCCATTGTTTGTATTATAGTGCATTGTTGTGTCATTCATAAACAATACACAATGCTTCAAGTGCACTACAATATTCTCTTATATATACATTAAGAGGAATGACCACTAAAGTGGTCACCTAATATACTAAACATAGCCGTCAAATCGCCATTACCACAAAGAGTGTGTTCTCAAGAAAAATCTCAGCAAAACGCCAAAATGTAAAAATAAACAAGACAAACGAAAATATACGAAATAAAAAACGATTACCTACGTACCATGGTTTCACTTGTTAATACCTACGTATGCAAACACGCAGATACTTTAACTTTTGGACTACTTTCCTTTCTTTGATTTATATTCGACAAATAATTTCCCTAAATTCCACGTCTTCCTACTTTACCTTTATTAAAACATACCACAATTCAAACGTATAAAGAAAATACATTTGCACAAAAATACAAACTACAGCTTAAATAAAAGCGACAAGCCACACAAACACTAACCCACAGACAATAAAGTAGATATTACTAAATTTAATGACTACGTACAAACAATACAAACTTTCAACGCAAAAAGGATTGTTACATGACATTAAGGCACGGACGTAATGGGGAACGTACAAAAATTTCTCAGCTTAATCACGTGATTAATTTCTGACCATCAAGCTGTATCCTAAGCAGATACTAATTTCAATCATATTCTTTCCATAAAAACAAGAGAATTTTCGAACTCCAGTCAAAAGCAAGACGGTTGCTGCATAACCCCACGGATTTTTATCTCACTTAACTTTTGAAAACCAGAAAAATCTATGAAACCGGTTAAACCTTTAAACATAAATCATCTAAAAGACTCCATGTACATTTTCAACTTCCTTTTTCTATATTTCTGCCCGTGTAGAATAAAACAACTTTTTTTCCTACGTATACTCACCACCCGAGGAACGAAAATGCCACAAAAGTCCGACCAAAACGTCAACACGTTAAAGCTTGAAATTTTAAAGGAATTAAAAGTGATCTCCTCCAAGCTCTCAATCTTATCCAACAAAATCGACCAGTTACAGACCTACACTAAAAAAGAAATAACAACATGGAAAAACAATTACAGACAGAAACAACCACAATCCAGACCTACAAATGTACAAAATCAGTACAAAAGCGGTCACAATAACAGAAAATATCGACGGATACATAAATGGTAATACAAGGTCAGTTTTGAATTTTTTTTAGACACAGCTGGTAGAATTTACGACACTCGATGGTACAAATCGAAGATGAGAAACTAAAGATTAATAGCCTATCCCAAAACTCTTCCTGTACAGAAAAATTATATTCTTTCGAAAGGGCTGAAATTTACTCCAACACCACAATACCTTAACTCCAATGAAATACAAAATGATATTTCACAGTTCTACAGAAAATTGCGCCTAACAAAGGAATTATTTGATAAGAAAAACGGATGAATCACTAGTAAGAAACAAAAGTAGTTACAAGCCTAGGAAAGGTAGGTATAAAGCATTAAATAGATTTTGTAATATTATATTCACTTTCCCATACAAAGATCTACCACACCCTAAACTCAATACCAGCCGAAAGGAATGGGAAATTATACATGAACTAAAAATTATAACCAATCAAAACTTGATCCAACAAGTTAAGAAGGTGAAGAGACCCGTGCACTAAGACTGAAAGTGAAAAAAGAACTACACGCGCCTTGATAGAAATTGTGAAAAAACATTTTTCTTTCTCTCTATCTTTTTTCTTTCTCCCCCTCCTTTTTTCATATTAAAACTCAAGATGACTGACATTTCAATAATGTACATTAGTTATGATTTTCACCAAACATTTACATTGATATTACTATCTATCCCTGTGAAATTCATTAAAATTTCTGTGAACATTTGAACATTTGATCGTTTAAACATGTTTTCGTGATTTTAACATTGTAATTTGAAACTCTCCTAAACCCTTTTTTAAAAATATATTTGTGCCACTGATAAGCAAAAAACTGTCGAAACCGGTTTGGCATTTGAATAAATCTATTATAAAATTTAAAAACTACTACACGTTTTCAGATTCAGGTGCATTTTCAAACTCCAAAACAAAATCTCCTATATATATAAGAATAGTATTGACAGTAACTTCGAAGTTTAGGCCAGTTAAGCCATCATCAGACTGATGAATATATACACATATACATGCACCCCACGCACACATAAGTATTTTTATTTCGAACAGTCATTGAACTGTGGCCATCCTAGGACACTACATTGTACTTATTTGATCATATTCTATTTGCCGAATCACTAAGTTAAGCTGACAAAAAACTCAACACCGGTTGTCAAGCAGTGCTGGGGTACAAATATAGGCATACTCATACACACATACATCGGCCTTCTTTGAGTTTTTGTGTACCAAATCTACTCACAAGGCTTTAGTCGACCCCGGTCTGTAGTAGAAGACATTTACCTAAAGTGCCACGCAGTGGGACTGAACCCGGTACCATGTAGTTGTGAAGCAAACTTCTTGCCACACAAACACATCGAAAATACTCGTTTTTCTCAACTTGACATTCCATTTTAATGAACTGAAAATAAACAAAAATTAACTAAAATTAACTAGAAAAAAAAAGATTCCAAGATGACTCAAAAACAGAATTCTCGAAAAAAATAGATTCCAAGATTTAAAAGCGTAATAAATTCCCAAATTTTAAAAAAACAAATGGCAGGAACTTAGTTGCCACCCATATATATATATATATATATAATATATATATATATATATATATAATATATATATATATATATATATATATATACACATAAATATTAGAGAGTGACCACTTGTGGTTCACTCTAGTGCTAAAAATAGCTCCGCTAATGGTATAGCCACTAAAAGTTGTTTTCAAGAAGAAATACCACTACATTTAACGTAAGGTAAGTGAAACACAACGAAAAAGTAGATTAACCCTGAACAATTGTTTCATTATTAATGTAATATGCAATTTTACTTACACAACATCCATAAATCTTCAGCAGAGGTTTGTCTTAAATACAATTTATTAAGTCGTAGCGAGCGTCAAATAAACGTGCGGTTTAATCGATTGTATTCGTAGTTATGATTCAAATCCCCCCGCCAAAAGACTTACTGGAAACGAGCACTGCATCAAATATTTATTGCAGTATAATTAAATTTATAAATTCATATTAAATTTATAATATATATATATATATATATATATATATATATATAGATATATATATATATATATATATATATATATATATATATATATATCTATATATATATATACACATTGTGGCAGTTGACAGAAACTAAGATATTATGTTCTCGCAGGAAGATATTTTTGAAATCGATTGCATTTGAAATCTCTGTTCATGGAAACCAAAGACTTCTGATCCAATAAAAAAGGGGGTCGCATGATGACATGATAGAAACAACATTCTTTATATATATATACTAGCAGTATCGCCCGGCGTTGCTCGGTTTGTAAGGGAAATAACTATATAAGGCATTTTTAGAGATTACTTCCCTTATAGATGCCAATTCGGGCTTTCTTAGCCATTTCTGTTTTGGTGTCTTCAAGCCATGAAGTCGTTGTTCTAAAAGAACGCTGGTCTCCTTGACAACGCTTACAACGACGTTGATTTCCTTACACTCCCTTCCCCACAGCTTCACGAGGGAGGGAAGAAGGGGGAGAAGCAAACAGGTGCAGGTGTGACCATGGACGCCAACTCCGCCGCCATCGACACACGAAAAATTATGCATTAAAATGGAATAAAAAATGATGTTAAATTATTTTAAAAATCGTAGACTCATCGTAGACGCGCGCTAATACTCAGACGGGCTCGATATGAATCACGACTATAAGATACCCGAATTTGGTAAATTGCACCGCAAAATATGGGAGTAGTTAGGAATCTAAATCGAAGGGGACAGACACTCACACAACTACATACAGTTTTATATATATATATATATATTATATAATATATATATATATATATATATATAAAAGTAAAGAGTGAAAAAACTACAGAAGACTTAAATGTTAAAAAATATATATATTTGCGTCAATATGTCTGAAGAATATTAGAAAATTAAAAAAAAAATTTTTTTCTCTTATAATGACATAATTTAAAAGAACTACTACCACAATTTTTAATCTTTCCATTTTACCAATGTGCTTTCGGATCATCAACACAAATTAGACTAAAGAAGGAAACATTCTTCATTGAAAAGTACAAGCCCAGACTCAACCATCCGAACATACTGATACAGAGAAATTCACACCAAGGGAAAGGAAAAAAATTTTAAGCGATTATCTCCCTTACACCGGAAGAAATCACTCACTACCTTCCCTTATTTAGAACTCTCCTGAACATAAACACAACGATAACTCTATTCAACATAAACATAACGTCACAAGAAATTTGAAAAGCTACACGCGAAACCGGTCTTTCTTTTAAATTATGTCATTATAAGAGAAAAAAAATTTTTTTTTTAATTTTCTAATATTCATCAGACATATTGACGCAAATATATACATTTTTTAACATTTAAGCCTTCTGTAGTTTTTTCACTTTTTACTATTTTCTATATATTCACCCACGTGCTTTCACAAACCAACTTTCTTATATATAATATATATATATAATATATATATATATATAGTATATATTATATATATATAATAATTATTTAACACCAAGTTGCTTCTGATCCACCAGACTTATGACCAAGGACGTGTCAGGCTTGTCTATTCCTTTGTGCTTATATCCATTGCTACTAAGCACTAATGAATTTTTCCTTTTTCTTACGACGATAAAGTGTGAAAGGAGATTGAATGTTGAATCTTGCCTCTCAGACTCACCTTTGCTAGTTCGAGTGGGGGATTTTGTGTGTAAGTATGAATTTCATTTTAAAAAATACCAGATTTTATTGTTTTTCTTTTTCATTTATTTTTACATTCACCCACCCCATGTTACTGTCAATATTTATTGCATTCTTTTCTATTCTTTCCTTTGTGCATTCTTTCTTCTTTTTTATATGTTTATCAATATACAAATATTTATTGTTTTTATTTATTCCATAGAATAGTAGCTCTGTCAGTGATGGACATGTATTTCAAACAGATAGACTTCAATGCCTGTCCAGTCAGTACTGGCAACCCTGGACCTAGCTATCTGTCTGGGATTGCTCGCTGCAAGACTAAAACAACTGTGGTAAGTGAATGTTAACGTCGTTGTTTTCATCGATTTAATAATAATAAAAAAACCTGGTCTCGTTGTTTAATCACAGATGAAACCTGATTGAGCAAACATTTTCAAAGGCATCCAAGCCGTGGCCATTCTGTCGTTCTAGAAGAACACAGGACTATATTATCAAATGTGTTTTCCCTTGTTTATGACAATATTGTGATTTAAGGGACTTGTGTGAGTTAGTGTGTGCGTGTTAGTGTGTGTGTATGTGCGCGTGTGTGTTTGTAAGGTGTTCTTAGCAGCACTATAGGGCCCAAGCCAAATCAATGCACTGGGTCCTTTAATATTTACTTACTGAGAGCAAGCCACAGCATATGCAGATCAGAATTGGGACCCCTAAACTCGTGGGTCTTTCGGGTAACTATCCAGTGTGCCCACGCTTTAAGACGGCAGTGTATGTGTGTGTGTGTGTGTGTGTGTGTGTGTGTGTGTGTGATTTAGTTGAAATGTTAAATGCCATATATATATGTACCCCTGGTTCTCTTCTATGGCAGGTTTTTCAAGTGTCAAAACTGTTCTGTGAGGTAGTTAAATAAATATGTATTCAGTGTTGATATGGAACAAAAGAGAAAGTAGTCCAAGTTGTGAAAGTGTGAGGAGTATTAAAATTGTATGAGGAAATGTTTAGGGTACAAGAATAGAATAAAGAACAGAAAGAATTGAAAATAAAAGAAAGAAAAGGTTACTACATGAAACAAAAACAACAACAATTAATCATGGTGGTCTGCCTAGTTTCGAGATGTTATAAACAGTTTTTAAAAAATAATTTTATCTTTATTTCCATGAATTCGAACAGGTAGGATCTACATACATACATACATACATACACATACATACATACATAATACATACATACATACATACATACATACATACATGCATGCATGCATGCATACATACATATACACACTCATCTATATATACACAAACACACATACAAAATATACAAAGACGTATGAGAGTGTGTATATGCCCGTATGTATGTACGTGAGTTTTGTGAATAAATGTCGCAAGTGACAGTATCTACAAGCTAGGATATTCAGAGATAGAAGCCAACCAGCTAATACGCACATTACAAATACAATTCGCACGCAAACAATAAAAATAAGCAACAATCCTCTCAAGTTAAAAATCTGAACTTATTTTTGTTATTCATATTTTAAGGATGGAACTTTGTATCTTTCTTAGAAATTAGTTCCTTTCTTACAGGGAGATTTCAAGCAACTAAAACTAGAAGGGAATATGCATACATACATTTACACCCACACACACACACACACACACACACACACACACACACACACACGCACGCACACACTCAGACATACACATATATGTACGTATGTATATGTGGGTACACACACACACATATAGATAATTATACGTAAATACTGCTTTGCGCCATTACTTTGTTATTTATCTCGATCGGGCGATCTACTAGCGCAAATAAGTCAACGTGTCAACTGGATTATATATTAGCTACAAGCTACATTTAGTTCGTTCAGAGTTACCTTATCGACAAGAGTCAATAAACTCAGAACATCGATGTCTGAGATTCCCGAGAGATGGCGCCACTGAACGAACTGTGTTTTCACAACTTTTTACCATAAGAGAGATTTTTTTCTCCACTATAACTGCAGTGTATTTCCCTTTAGCAGTTGAAACAGGTGACAGACATATTTCAACTAACCTAAATTGT
>NC_042997.1:139411045-139413545 GCF_006345805.1 Octopus sinensis | reverse complement strand
TTTTTAATTTCGTAGATGAAAGTCCAATATTAAAGAATTCTTTAGATCCTGTAATAATTTTACATTGGTAAACAACGTTTGTAATTATGCAATTTCCGTTGAGAGCACAAGTTTTATTCGGACCACAATTACAAGGACTATTACGATTGATACTATTATTTAAGGAGAGATCATTGTTATTATTACTGATGTTATTACAGTTATTAAGCGAAACCCTTTTACAGTTAAGAATATAGCTGTTATACGAGGATATAATCTGTAGGAGGTTATTGGTGTTGGAAAAGCCAATTCTGATACGGTGGGTGTTGAAAATGGAGTAGTACCGGAAACTTTTGCGAAAGTTCCTTTCGATAGCTTGACGAAATAGGTAAGGAAGTTTACTTTGGGACGTATAGCTACTTCCCTTAGACTGTTTACTTTAAAATTTTCCATTATTCTTATGTTGTCCAAAATGCGTCTCACTTCTCCCCGGAATTAACTCCCAAGCAAGTGTGATTACGAATTCCTAGGACGGACGCTTATGTGAAATCTGGCTACTTTGTAACTGTTCCTCTGGATCTTTCCTTGTAAATTGAGCACACACACACACACACACCACACACACACACACACACCACACACACACACACACACACCACACACACACACACACCACAAAATAAAATACAAAATGGGACAAGAGCGCAAAACAGTCGGACAACTAGGTGATACAAAAAGGGACAACAAAACATCCAGATAGACGACACAAAAAATAAGGACGGGTCATTCGAAGCCTTTTATCTTCAGTCATGAACCGGATCATCATCGCAATTTCGGCTGATTAATCTTGAGATTGCTCCAATCTGGCCAGCCCCAAGGAAAAACTAAGCTAAGAGCATTAGATTCCTTAGAAAAAAGCATCGAATGTATACGAAAACAAGGAGGGAAAAACAGACGATGTTACACGAATATAAATACAAAAATACAATAAAAATAACAATAATAATAATAATAACAAGGCGTCTTTCGACTGGGGGCGAATTGAATTCAGCTGGCGTGTGTGGAAATGAAGCCTTACGGCAGAGGGAAGAATATCGATGTGGCAGTGACCGTGGTCAGACGCAAAAGGACTAGCAGTCGGCCAACGGTCAGTGAGAAGAGAAGAGAGAGAAAAAGAGGAACAAAGGAATTAAGGAGGGTGAGAAGAGAGAACGTGAGAGAATGTGTCGAAGTAGATAGACGGAAGAATCAAGGAGTGACAAGAAAAAAGAGAAGAGAGACAGGGACATAGTGAAATGAAAAGGGAGTAAGAAAGACAAAGAAATGTGAGAAAGAGGGAGAAGAAAGAGTTGAAAAAGTCGTACAAAATTTAGTGAAATGTGTACTTACATATAAGAGAACAAGGTGTACGTACGCCGCTATATACACACACACACACACACACACACACACACACACACACATATATATATATATAACATAAAATACAAAATGGGACAAGAACGCAAAACATCCGGACAACAAGGTGAAGAGATACAAAGTCCTTAGTACAGTATTATATTCGGAAAAAAAAATGAATTTAAGTGGTTTTTCTGATAATTTTACCACTTTATTAATTAGATGTTTATAAGTTTACAAAAGGTGACTCTGATAGGCATTTCTCGCTTAAAAGCACACACGCATACACACACACACGTCCATTTCATATACACGTACATACATCTTTCACTTTCTCCTCTCAATTTCTGCTTTCTTCAAAGCATAAAGAAAAGATAAATTTTTTACGGAAATTAACGAACAATCATATGATCCCATATGATCGAGTTGACAACTTTGTTGCTTCAAACGAAAGAATGCCATAAATTAACTTCCTTTGGCACACACACACACACACACACACACACACACACACGGTAAAACGTCTGTACAAATTATTATTTTTTGTTGTGTGCACGCGCAAAATTACAGCTCAAATCCAATTGAAATGACCTTCCCTATTCTGTAATTTGTGCTTGTGATGTGCGTATTTAGAAACCTGATATTCGATATAAACTTAAAAGGAAGTTTTCCCAGAAATCCTGTCCTTTACCTGTTGTTTATTGTATGTCCGATGTGGTATTTACGCTCCATCTTATTTTTTTTCCCTAAATTTCTTCCGATTCCTATGTTTTCGATACAGAAAATTAAGATTTCGCTCAAAAAACGTTCTCAATATTTTAATTTTCTCCCTCCCTACCTCAGTTTCTTCATTTTTTAAACTTTTTTCCAGATTTTTTTTTGTAGGTAATCCACGGAGTGAAAACAGTGAGCACGAATCTTTAAGAATTTTCTGCTTCCTTTTTTCGTAAAGAACCACTAAAATCTCCTTCCCAAACATCCACCCATCACCTCACTACTTTCTAAAAACGACAAACCCCAATGTTTCACTTTTAGTTTTTTGAAAAGCGTGGATGTTTCTTCAGAAATAATGTCGTTTACCTGTTGTTTCTAGCATGTCGGAGTTTCTGGTGATACTCTGGTA
>NC_042997.1:139401045-139403545 GCF_006345805.1 Octopus sinensis | reverse complement strand
GAAAAAGCAAAAAAACAAAAAACAAAAACTAAAATGGGTCCATTGGACCCATTGGTAGACAAAAGGTTAAATAATTCAAAACACCAAAGATGAGGATATACACACATACACACACATCATTATGGAGATGCAAATGTTAACATTGTGATATTAAATAACATAAAATGCATCATTAAGTCCAAAGGATTTTTACTTTTGTCTCGTTATCAGTGTAAACATGTTCCTGGAATGGGTTTCAAGCGAGGAGGCTACTCGTGTCCATGTCGACCTGGGTACCGGTACCCTGTTTCAATGAAACCACCTTGGAGAGGAATTGATATTGAGAAAGCAACAAACGAAGAATACAAAAATGGTTTTTCATGCACCAAAACTGACTGTAAGTATTTTCCTAAAACCGGTATAGCTCAACTTACGTCGTAACTGTTTTCAAGACACGCGACTCACTTTCAAAAAGAAAGTAACACGAAATAAAAGAGCGAACACTTACACACGTATTTTATTTGATTTTCCACTTCAGTATTCGTGTTTAGGTATTTAAAAAAAAATTTATCCTTTTATATATTTTCGCTGAGACCTACGTAAAATCGGATACATCGATTGAAGCTTAATATTTTCTATTAATTTCTTGGAAAACATAATTAAAACGAAAAAGATGTAAATCGAACCGACGTAAGTTGAGGTATGCATGTATTTGAAATTTCATAAGACAAATCATAACATTTAATTTTACATACTATTTAGCAAGAGATATTTTATTTAACTGGTACAAAAGCAAATATATAAAAATATATTCAGTAAGATAATGATTATTGACAAAAAATAGAACTAGGAAGGCAGACAAAAAAGAAAAAACAAGAAAAAAAACATTCAGAGTTTGTCTATTATAAAGGCACTGTTATTACAGTAAGTGAAAAGTAGTAGAAAAGAAAATAACAAGCAACTGTGATTCCAAAAGACTTATTTGAAATAGTGTATGATATAGATTAAAAATGACGTATTTCGACAGAATTTTACAGCAGTAATTCTCAATCGTTATTCTGTGCTGATTTCTTTGAGACTTAAATGTGTTGATGCCTCCATATATAAGCAGTATTGAAGAAAATTTAGACGCTATTTGGTTTGTCCTTTATTTGTCATAGGCTTCGATAAACATGAAATGACCATGTTTTCTCAAATGCGTCTAGTCGACTCGATAAAATGTTGATAGAATATCGAATAACATATGAAAGAGGTGATAGTTCGTATCCAACTCATAAATATAAAACCTATATAGACTTGGTTGTCAATAGGTACTGTTGGTTATAGAAGTTTTGTTTCTAAGTAACTGAATGTTTTTCGTTGGACGTCAGTTTGTCAGGTAGAATTGTTCTACATAAATTGCATGAAAATACGGTCTTCAGTAATAACCAGCAACCCAAAGGAATATGTTTCTCCACAATAAATGTGGTAACCTTATGCGCAGATTTGACAAATTTCGGTAGCTATCTGAAACTCAAGACTTTTAGCTGTTCTGAACGAAATATTCTTTGAGTACTCTCTAAATAGCTAATGTATGAAAACGGATTTATAAACAATGGTCTCCACACATTTTTCTTCTCATTCCATTTATATTATTTTCAGTTAGGTCTGTTTTACCATCAAATCGAGATCTTCAAAAAGTTAATGCAGAAGAACTTGCAGCAACATTGAGTATTACAACTTGGGAGAGAAAGAAACGTTCTGTGACTAATTTTTTTCATAATTTCTTTAACTCTTATAACATTAATTATAATGAAACTCACATGACTTTCAATCCGTTTACATCCGAAACAAGTTCCTTTTCTCTAGACTCTGAAAAAGTCCTAAAATTTGCAGCTGATAGCCGCAAAAAAGTGAAAGAAAGACGTAAATTTCATTCTCGTTTCCGTAGAAGTTTAATTGACAAAAAATCAATTTTCAGAATCCAAAAGCTTTTTAAGAAAATCTCTTCGATAACTTCAGACAACTGTGAAAATGTAGTCCCTGAA
Source organism: Octopus sinensis (assembly GCF_006345805.1). NCBI lineage: Eukaryota > Metazoa > Mollusca > Cephalopoda > Octopoda > Octopodidae > Octopus > Octopus sinensis. Next base: position 139,401,539 of record NC_042997.1, on the reverse strand, counting down.
AACCTTTTGCTTCCAGGTGATGTTGGTTATGGAGTTTCAACACAGTTTGAATTTCAAGCAAGGACTGCTTTGCGATTGGCCCATTTCTTGTCTAATTACCTACAAAATGCAAATCCTAATGAAAATTTCGGTTATCATAAAGGGGGTACTCGACTTATTCCTCAGCAAATCTTTGGGGAAGTTGTGGCTAATGTGATGGCTGATTTTAGGATAATGTCTTCAGGTGTTTTCTTTGATAAATATGTATTCAAAGAAAGCGAAACTAAAGTAAAGGAATTGTTCGGACCATTTGCTTTCCGCCACAGAGGACTCTATCGTGCAATTGACAGTGCTGGTCTACAAAAGCCTTATATGGAAGAAGGTTGGTTTGTAAAATCTAAGCAACGTTGGAAACTGAACACCTTTGGACTAAAAACCTACAAAATGAGGGCTCATGTTCGAACTGATTTCAATGGATCGAGCAATATTCCTTTCGAATATTATCCTATGAGATA
>NC_042997.1:139386045-139391045 GCF_006345805.1 Octopus sinensis | reverse complement strand
GAACAGTGTCATCAGAACTATCAGTCTGAGTCATTTCAACCACAACGGCGACTCTTATGCTGTCGATATTAATAGCAATGTTCAAATTCCACGCGAGGTCAACTCTGCCTTTCATCGTTTCGAGGTCGATAAAATAAGTACCAGTACAACAGTGGGGTCGATGTTATCGACTTAGCCCCTTCCCCCAAATTTCTGACCTTGTACCAAAATTTGAAACCAGTATTACCACCACTGTGGTGTGTCATGGCGACCATCGATGAATGGCTTTTCTTCAAAGGAAGGGCTGTGTGCAATCATCTTACTTGCTAAACATTTCCCTCAGAATTTCCTATTACTCAATATTAAGAAATGACACATTGGTAAAATAATGAGATTATATATATGTGTATATATACGGACACATAAAAGTCTATCGATAAGAAATAAGCATGACTCTGTAGTAAGAAACTTGCTTCTCAACCACATGGTTCCGGGTTCAGTCCCTCTGGGTGGCACTTTAGGCAAGTGTCTTCTGCTATAGTCTTGGTCCCACCAAAGCCTTATGAATGGATTTGGTAGACGGAAACTGAAAGAAGACAATTGTATACACAAACACACACACATGTATGTATGTATGTATGTATGTATGTATGTATGTATGTATGTATGTATGTATGTATGTATGTATGTATGTATGTATGTATGGATGTATGTATGGATGTATGTATGTATGTTTATGTATGTATGTATGTATGTATGTATGTATGTATGTATGTATGTATGTATGTATGTATGTATGTATGTATGTATGTGTGTGTGTGTATGTATGTATGTATGTATGTTTGCATGTATGTATGTATGTATGTATGTATGTATGTATGTATGTATGTATGTATGTATGTATGTATGTATGCCTTTGTGTCTGTATTTGTCCCCCATCACCGCTTGATAACTGGTGTTGGTGTGACTACATCCCCGACAAAAGAGACCGCTTTCCAGATCATTCGATGTGGCTAACCAGAGCCTATATTACATCAGAATATTTGTAAGGTACTTACCTGAACTCAAAATCCCTATTCCTTTACGCTATTTACACGCACACATATATGTTTACACACATATAATATATATATATATATATATATAAATGAATTCTGACGTGAATTTGCTACCCGGGTATCGGTTAACCGAATTATCCATACTAGGATAATTCATTCAACTACTTATATATATATATATATAGATATATATATATATATATATATATATATATATATATATATATATATTATATATATGTGTGTGTGTGTTGTGTGTGTGTGTGTGTGTGTGTGTAGGTGGGTGTGTATATGTGTGTGAACGTATGTGTGCGTGTATCTGTGTGTAGCTGTATATATATCATATAAATTTTTACATGTGTATATACTTATATACATATATATACATACATACATGCATACATAAAAACCTAGAAATGAAACAAAGTATTTTTACTATTTTCTACGTGTTTTACTATTTTGTACGTTTTTCCCAATAAGTCTGTAAAAATTTAAAAGTTTGTGAAGTTATTTCTGTCTTTATTTCAATATTTCATATTAAGTGTTGAATTTTATTTAATTAATTCTTTCGTTATGATTTGGCTTAGGAAATGTTCAAAGAACCAGCTTGATCTACATGAAACAATGTGAGGTTTTCCTGTGATGTAATCAGCCTGGTGTGCTTTTGATCAGGTGTCAGAAGACGTGGCACTCACTGAGCAGAAACCTTTTCGGTGGTCACAGTTGGATGATGTCCAGACCTTGGATCATCTACAAGACTCTCTCTTCTCCTACATACAGTTGCTCACTTTTACACTGTTGATAAACCTTGAGCGTCATTCCTTGATGTAGCAACCATGTAAGCTTGAATGTCGTGGGGGCTAAACCGTTTTTCTGTAGGTACTTGATAACCCTACAATTCCAAATTTTGTCGATTTTCAAGAGAAGTCACTAGTGGTTACTTTTGAAGTCTTCTTTGAAGGGTCAAATATCAGTTTACCTGGAAAGAAACAATGCAATTATTTGTAGGAGTTGAAATGAATGCATGCAAGATTTCACAGCTGTAACATCACTTCATAATCAGCATATGAACTTTTCTGCCGTGTGTGTGTGTCTATGACTGTCTGTCTGTCTATCTATCTATCTATCTATCTATCTATCTATCTATCTATCTATCTATCTATCTATCTATCTATCTATCTATCTATCTATCTATCTATCTATCTATCTATCTATCTATATATCTATCTATCTATTTAAAATCTTTAAATAATAAAACCACACATCATGTTAAATACAGCTACCCAGGGTTTCCTGGTCAAAACTAATTTATTCAGCCATCTATCAAACTGAAAGCTAATTGTATTAAAAAATTTAATTCTAAACACAAGATACCGGATTTACTGATAAAATCTTCTGTAACCTCCACCTCCTCTATAATCTAGATGTAAGAATAGGTCTGGGGAAGTTTTATGGTTAGCCCCTCTTCTCTTTTAATGTAGGTAGACACTTCTTGCGCTCAGTAGATATCACACTTTTCTAAAATCTATAGATACAATAAAATCTTCAACAGTCACACGATAAATGTTGCCTTTTCTTGTCTTCCTAATGCTATATTAATAAGCAACGGACGGCTCAAGTCTTCCCCAGATGTACATGTAGAGACAGATCTAAATGTCATCAGGGACAGGAGTGCTATTTATCTTCGGTTGGTTATGAAGTACACGTTTCAGCAAGTTGCGGTTATGGTCGTACATATATCAAACGTTATATCGGAGCCGCGGAAGGAAAATTTATATCTAGATATAACAACCATCTTTCGAATTTTAGGTGTCGTGATAAAAGAGATTCAACAACAAGTTTGTGTTTAATCTGGAAACTTAAAGACGAAGGGATCAGTTCGATACCAAATGGAGAATTCTCTCCAAATCCAGACTCTATATTAACGGGTCTAAAAAATGCTTAAAAAACTGTATCTCTTAAAACTTGAGAACCTCTAGCAAATACATGAATTCGAGGAACGAAATTTTTTCTATATGTCTGCAGTTCAAAAAATACATATTGTCGGAATTTAAAAGCTGACCACTGGACACTTAGTAAACCATTAACATCTGGTTAACGTCTGCTTGATATCGAATTATTGTAACGTTGGTTATTTCCCTTGTGTTTTTTTTCTTGTCTTCTTTTTTGCAAGCGTCTCTTGTCTAAGCGTCAGCAGCTCAAAAGACAACTGGCCAACGGTCTTGTTTGCAGCTTGATAAATGGCGGATTAAATTAGTATTTCGACCAGGAAACCCTGGGTAGCTGTATTTACAAGCTTTGTGGTGTTTTAGTTTAAGATTATCTTTACTCTTTTAGCTGGCCGAGTGCTTTTTTGCTTGTTGAAGCATTACCATATATATATATATATATATATATATATATATATATATCATTCAACTACGGTAGTAGTTCAGTAATATTCTTAAGGCCACAATTTGCAGTAACTTTCAGAGCTTGTCGCTAATTCAGTTCTTAACCAAATTGAAAACCGTAACATTTTCAAAGAGGACTGGTCCCTAGCTATATTTTGGCATGAAAAAAATTAAGACTTGGTCCAGTAGAAAAAAGTTTACATCAAAATTTGTAGAGTTTAGATCTAAATAACTTTTTGTATTTTAAAAGCAAAATATATTTATCATAGCTTCAGTGATAGAAGAAAGCATGTAGAATTTCATAGTTTTGGTCCCATGCAACAAAAATTTGTATAAAAAATTTGTGAGGTAAAATATCATGAAGAAAAATATAAGGCAAAAAATTGGATTTAAATATAATTAACTTTTTTATTTTAAAAACAAACTATATTTTAATTAAGCTTAAATAACAGAGCTCAATTCGAGGAATTTTATGGTAGTTTTAAAAGAAAAAGCTATGTGTGTTTGTTTCTCAAATTTGAGTGTGATAATATAGTTCTATACTGTTTTATGAATATAGTTCTATAAGGGGACTTTTAATATATGTCACCCGCATCATTGAGTTAAGGAAAATGTATCAACGACACCGCTAATTGACAAATTATTAATTAGCATAGTAACATAGCCTAGAAAAAAACATGGATTACATGGGAAAATGTGAGCAAGAAAAATAATATTCTTAAGATTATAAACCTGGAAAAGTATAGGAGAAGTTATTACACTTGGAAATGTTCAGGACAAGTTATTACATCTGGTAAAGTACAGAACAAGAAAGTTTTTACTTGAAATATTGCAGCTAAGGATAAAATTTGAGTATTAAAAATTATTTGATTTTAATTTACAAAGTAACATTATAATTAAAAAAGGTACCATCATTTTATTAAAATAGTGACACACTAGAATACTTAAAAAGTGAGAGCCAGAAGTACCAATATAGCTAAAGTTTTATGCAAAGTAGAATGGTATATATGGAGGTAAATTGAAGACTAAAAATGTGAAGACTTGGCAATAACTTAGGCAATAACTCAAGAAAATTTTACGATGAATTTGTTGTTATAGGTAGATTTTACTGTAATATATAACTAATTTTTGTATTATTCTATTTATTGTACTAACCAACTATGTTCTACTATTATTTTTTATAAACTATTTTCAAATTTCTAATTATTAATTAATAATTAAGTTTTTTAAAGTGCAAAAAATATTTTGACTTATTTTAATTTTTTAATAGAAGTAACAAGTAATAACAAATAAAAGTAATAACTTGTGATAAAATTTTTAGTTTTAATAAAAGCTAATATTTTCCAAAACTAAATATTTTATTTGAAATTTTATCCTTAGCTGTAATATTTTAAGTAAAAATTTTCTTGTTCTGTACTTTACCATATAAAGCAACTTGTCCTGAACTTTTCCAAGTGTAAAAATTTGTCCTGCACTTTTCCAGGTTTATAATCTTAAGAATATTATTTCTCATGCTCGCATTTTTCCATGTAAAATAATATGGTTGGGTCATTTGCAATTTTACAACCTA
>NC_042997.1:139343545-139383545 GCF_006345805.1 Octopus sinensis | reverse complement strand
GTTCGATCGTATATGTATTCACTCGCTCGCTCTCTCACTCTCTCTCTCTCTCTCCCTCTCCCTCTTTGATATACATTCACAAACACACATATATAAATACATATACGTACTAGTTTAGGTTGAATGTGTGCATGACTTGATGAGAGCACCCCTTTTCTTAATACTTTAAATTTCTGCAGGACTGAAGGACGCAAATCCGGCGTATCGTTTTCTATCTCTATAAAAATAGACACACACAGACACATACGTCATTACATACACACCATATATACATAAATGCATGCACACGCGCACATATGAATGTATATATACTTGCGTGCATTCCAAGTAACCCTTCTAAGAACTTCTATGAATGACACATATGAGGATGACACACGCAAAAAAAAAAAAATCTGAATTAGTCAAGATCCTCTAAGATGAGCCTCGAACCAAAGAAATCAACAAATCTCTCTTTACAGAAAAGAAAACTTCTTATTGCGGTCAAGCAGATAGCGGAGGTAACTTCCTGGCGATAAAACAATGTGACCTCACCAGCAAATAGAAACTCTTCTGACTGTAGGTCATGATGATCTAAAACCTGATATGATCTATGTTGATGCATGATACCAGCAACCTAGAATTGATATGTGATCTCGGAAACCGGTAGTGGCAGAAATTAAGAAGTACACACACACACACACACACACACACACTGTCTGTCTGTCTGTCCGTCCGTCTGTCCGTCTGTCTGTCTGCCTATGTATGTATGTATCTATCTAAACACGGTAGGCTTCTTTCAGTTTCCGTTTACCAACTCCACTCAAAAGGCTTTTTTGGAGCCATGTGATTGGGATGCAAATTTCTTACCACACAGCCACGTCTCTCTCTCTCTCTCTCTCTCTCTCTCTCTCTCTCTATATATATATATATATATATATATATATATATATATATATATATATATATGTATGTATACGTATATATATATATATATATATATATATATATATATATATAAGAGAAAAAGTTGAATTTACTGCTAAAGTTCAACATCGAAGTCCTGTAAGTATACTTGACGTCTCGAAAGACAAGGTTGTGAGATCAATCTAGAACAAGCCGAAAACCAGCAGAAACTGGAATACCCAGGAGGCGGTAGATGTAGTAAAGGAAATCCTCAAATCAGAGAAATAACAAAATATGCACAAACCAATTGGTAGGGATTGAGCTTAGTGAATCAGTGGCGAAAATTAAAATGGAAACAATATAGGAACCAAAGAAATAGGAGGATACCAGAGTAATCTAGAAGATGGTTCAGCTAGGTCAACAAAGGCAATAGACGAGTAACGTTCACCCCCACCCTCCAAATTAGGCTCAGCTAGAATGACTTTAAATCAATTTCATTCTCTGGTTTGCTTACGAATACGAACTTGTTGAAATGAGGGAAATCAGATGTCTCACTCCCTTGCAATGTAGAGCTAACCCCAAAAGTTCACGCCGCCGGAAGCTCCAGCAGTGCCCTACACAGCATGTGGCGGAAAATTGCAACCTTGAACAACTGTGCAAATCGGACCATGGAAGTAGCGTCTGCATGATTGAGTGAATGACTAGAACACATCAGATCCTCCAGAAAGGAAAAAAATACTCAGAAATCAAAAGCCAGAGTGGATGAGGCAGAACATAATACTCTACTTCTATTCAACAATAGAAATGATTGTGACTGAAATTAATTGTGCTATAGGAAAGCAGGATGGACGGATCCACGTCTACAAAATTGATGTTTATGCCAGTCAGTTTAGTAGCTTAAGAGAATCCAGATTCTAAGTCAAAGTCCTCAAAATAGAGGTTAGAGCAGGTGCAGGAGTTGTAAGGAAATTTGTCTATGATCACATGAAATGGCTTTCAATTTCTAGAAAGCAGAGGACCAAAGCTCTAAAACAAAATGACTGAAGCAATCGAAAACAGTACCAACTAGATCTGGTCTAGGAGTAACGAAAGTAAACTTCAGAAGACATAATTTCACCTATTTACCACTGATAAGACATCCGTGACAAAAACGACTCAGTTTTGTGGAACCTGACCATTCTGGTGGATGCCGACTTGAACCCAGTCAGTGGAGCGGAAGATGGAAGCTGAAAACTGTGCAGGAGACATGGTTTAGATACTGTCATTCCTTCTGAGATCTTAAGGAGAAATGGGCTGAGGTACTTGCATGAGGGAAAGCTTCTTCTCTGAAGACACTATGTTGTTCAGCTCTTCTCAGAGTTTCTTACTATCTTATGCAGAAAGAAAGGTGAGAGAAAAGAGAAACTGAAAATTTCACATTGAAGTCAACAGGTGACACAGCTCTTCTATTCCTAAACCATGTAACATTAGTAATATTTGGAAATTTATTTAGTTGACTACATCTCTCTCCTAAGGAATTATTCGTTGATCCAACAAGGAAGCCTCTGTATTGGCCCACGGCTCATTAAAAATAGAAGCATATCAAAAAAAAAAAAAAGAAAAGCGAACAGAAGGACCATCAATAATGAGTTGATCGTGACTAGAAGGCCTTTGATCATAGGTCTGTTCAATCAAGAGTACCATGTAGTTAAACAACGACAATATCAACAATAATTAGCCGTCTTCTTCAGACTACAAATCAATTATGTTTAGGGTTGATAAAGATAATAATCAACAATATTGTTCTGTTACGGTATTTAAACATGAATAATTAAGTCTCAGTTCATGTGGCAACAACAACGACCCCCACAAAACTCCCCCAAACAAAACAAAAACAACAAAATCTAAAACACATATATTGAAGTGATAATCAATATATATTCTGAAATAAATATTGAGCAATTAGTCAACAGCAGTATGTGCAAAGGAACAGCAGCTGTCACGCTCTGATAGAGCCCACCTTGTGTGCTTTTGTTGATGTCACCATCAATGTCTGCAATCGTAATCGCACAGAAATAGAGAGGAGAGGTGCAAAGTGCAATTTCTTCAGATTTTCACGCAATATCCCATACAATTCCCCACTGTTTATTGAACTGTGTAATGTAGCTCTTTAGCTGAAGACCACGCAGCACACTTCAACATATGGAAGATATTTATTCTCAGACGACTAGCATTATCATCGTCACATCTTGTTGAACTGGGTGTGTCAGTTGAAGCAATCCAGTACTCCTACAAGTAGACGGTCATCTGTAATCTGTAGATGAGCTGTTCTAAAAGAGAAGACAGGAGAGTTACACACACACACACACACAAAAGATATTGTACGGGTTGGCACTAAACTTAAGGTCCAAGAGCTGTGCAAAGCCCCAAACTAGGCGTCACTGCATTGTACAAGATTTCCCAACCCATCCCATTCCATTTTGAATTAGGAAGACATATTTCAATAGCTTATGGTTCTTAGGCCCACATTTGTCAATATCTCAGAAAAACCTTTACCCCACCAACATAAAAAGTATAAGGAAAATATAAGTGAAGTGAATGTACACGCATTCAAACAACACTTGAATATTCCACTCGAAGATTTGCCGGATGACTCAACGTTACAGTATGAACCACATATAAAGCTAGTGGTTATCAAATTCCTTTATTCAACCAAACCCAACTTCAGTAAGATGACTGTAACAATGCAGGCCAACAAACATTTAGCTGTTGAATGCCTTTAACGAGGGGAGTCCAATCTGCTTCTAGGTATAATGCCTTGAGGATAACTGGATTTTTTGGTGTGCTTTCTTCTCATCGTTGTCATGCATTTTACGCCTTGCAGCGCGTTGATGACGCTACAACAAAAGTATTTTCGACCACTCGACCATGGAACGGGCAGTACTTGTTTACATGGTAGCAGTAGCAGGTCTCATCAGCCTGTGATAAGATCTCTAACCTGACTCTTATGCTTTCTACGAGAACAAACCAAACATATGAATTCGAACCCCACTATTTGTTACTAGTTTCATTCTGTAAAATATCAAGGGATTTGATTCACTTTTTCTCACTGATTAACCCGTGAAACAATATTTCTGTTTGAGTCGGTTTATATTTTTGTGCGAAATTATTTGGAGAAAATGTATACAATTGTGGCATTATTGGAAAGTAATACTAAATAATGACAGAAGCAAACTGTTTGGAACAGGAGTAGCTGGTGTAATAAGAGGATGCGACGTGAAGAATTGTATTTAGTGACAACGACAATAAAAAACAAAAAACAGCAAAAATAAAAGCAAAAATACTAAATAAATAAATGCGTCCTTTTAAAGCTTATCCAGGCCTCATAGGCCCGGTTTCCCGGTTTCAATGGCGTATGTGTTCACCAGTCCATCGCAGCGTTACTCATTTTTGCCAGCTGAGTAGACTGGAGCAACGTGAAATGAAGTGTTTTGCTCAAGAACACAACGCGTCGCCCAGTCCAGGAATCGAAACCCCAATCTTACGATCATGATGCTGACACCCTAGCCACGAGTCTCCACATAAATACTTATACTGAAGTGGAAAATCAAATAAAATACGCATGAAAATATGTAAAATCGTCTATCAAAACTGATATTAACCTAAGGAAATTTTAGAAATGTATTTATTCTCGTGTTACATCGTTTTCACGGGTTTAGCCGCATATAACTGGAATCAGATATTGACGTAAATTGCGATATGCCAGTGCCTATAAATTTCTGGATACAAATTCTGGATAAGTGCCTTGTACCATCAAACTAAGCTACCGAGACAATAAATACCGTTAAATATCTCAAAATCCTAAATATCTTAAAATGACAAAAATATTTTGATTTGTTAAAATGATCACCTCTGTTTTCGTAACTTAAAGCCACACCACATATTTATATCAAATATTTTTTGAAGAGGTTTTCACCATATAGGCGCAGGTGTGGCTGTGTGGTCAGTAGCTTGCTAACCAACCGCATAGTTCCAAGTTCAGTCCCACTGCGTGGCACCTTGGGCAAGTGTTTTCTACTATAGCCCTCGGCCGACCAAAGCTTTGTGACTGGATTTGGTAGACGGAAACTGAAAGAAGCCTGTCGTATATATATATATATATATATATATATATATATATATATATATATATATATATATATATATATATATATATATGTATGTATGTATGTATGTATGTGTGTGTGTGTATATGTTTGTATGAGTGTGTCCCCCTCAACATCGCTTGACAACCGATGCTGGTGTGTTTACGTCCCCGTAACTTAGCGGTTCGACATAAGAAACCGACAGAACAAGTACTAGGCTTACAAAGAATAAGTTCTGAGATCGATTTGCTCGACTAAAGGCGGCGCTCCAGCATGGCCGCAGTCAAAATGACTGAAACGAATAAAAGTATAAAAGAATAAAAGAATATCATTTTTTTTACAGAGCTCTTTCATTTGATCACAATTATTGCACAATTTACTTTTACAATAGTCATTTTTGGGGGGTAGGGGTTACTTGTAATTTTTTTCGTCACTTAAAAGCTACATTACGTTTTTCGTAGCTAATTTTTTGTAAAGTGATTTCTACCAAAAGATTCTTCTCAATCAGCACGTTCTTCTAAACCCAATTAATTAAGTTTTTCAAAATAACTGAGATATTTTGATTGAAAGTCAATTTTTGATCTTACTCACCCATTTTTGGCCTCACATATTTTGATTCAAAGTCATTTTTGGGGGGTAGGGGTTACTTGTAATTTTTTTCGTCACTTAAAAGCTACATTACGTTTTTCGTAGCTAATTTTTTGTAAAGTGATTTCTACCAAAAGATTCTTCTCAATCAGCACGTTCTTCTAAACCCAATTAATTAAGTTTTTCAAAATAACTGAGATATTTTGATTGAAAGTCAATTTTTGATCTTACTCACCCATTTTTGGCCTCACATATTTTGGTCTAACTTTTTTTCTAAGAACCAAATCTCAGTTATTTTATCTTCAAATATAGCTTAGGTCTGGACCATCATTGCTAAAAAAATTCGCATTCAATTTGTTTGTGAAATGAATTAGCGATAAAGCCTAAAAGTAATCACTAGTCACTAAAAGTTAACCTTAAGAATACATTCGCTCCCTGCCGTGGTTAGATGATACATATGTACTAGATTTGGTTGAGTGCGTGCGTGACTGGGTGAGAGTACCATGTTTCTTAATACTTTAAATTTCTTAATACTTTAAATTTCTGCAATTCGGCGTATCGTTTTCTACCTCTATAAAAATAGATATATGCGTCACACAAAAATATATGCGCCAGTACACACACACACACACGTGCGCTCACATTTTACATATAGAGGCACGCATGTAAAAACATATACATACACAGACACACACGCACGCACATACATGTGTGTATGTGTGTGTGTGATGCGTGTGTGTATGCGTTTATGTGTGTGCGCGCGTGTATACGTGTGTGGATACCAAGTCTCCCCTCTAAAAACTTTTCTGAATGATACAAACGAGGTTGACACACGCAAAACCCTGAATCAGTTAGCCGACACCCTCAATTCGTCCATGATGAGCCTCAAATCAAAGAAAGCAACATATCTCTCTTTACTGAAGGAAAATGTAGTTAATGCAGTCAAGCAGATTGCAGATATAGCTTGCTGGCAATAAACCTCACAAGCAAATACAAAATCTTCTGACTCTAGGCGATGATGATTTAAAACCTGATATGATCTCTGTTGATATATGATATCGGACGAGATCATTTAAAACTATAGTAACCCAATTAACAATTAAACACACACGCACGAAAATGTCTGGTGTTCTATCCGGACATTGACATCGTTCTTGTGTGTCGCGAGGTTCTTTAGGTGTACTTGACGTCTCGAAAAACAGGGTTGTGAGATCAGTCTAGACTAGCTAAAAACTGGCAGAAAATGGAATATCCAGCAGGTGGTAGATGTAGCACTGGAAAACCTCCATGTCAAAGAAAAGATACACACAAACCAACAGGTAGGGATTGAGCTCAGGGATAGTGGCGAAGGATAACACCAAGACAAAGAGACACTGGTAATACAAGAACTAAAGAAGAGGATACCAAAGTAATCAATAAAGTGGTTCAGGTTAGCCAACGGAAGCAATAGACAAGAAAAATTCACCCCAGAGAAGGCTCAATTAGAATAACTAGCAGCATAGGCCTCTCTTAAAATCAGTTTCGTTCTCAGGTTTGCTTTCGAATACGAACTTGTTGAAATGAGGAAAATCAGGTGTCTGAAGCCCTTGCAATGTAGAGCTAACCTCAAAAGCCGACGCCATTGGAAGCTTCTGCAGTGTCCTATACAGCAGATAGCGGAAAACTGCGGCCTTGAACGGCTGTACAAATCGAACCATGGAAGCAGCGTCTGCAAGATTGAGCGGTGACTGAAAGAGAACATCAAATCTACCAGAAAGGGGTATCACGTTCCTTTATTCACCCAAAACCAAACTTCGGAAATATGGCTGTAGCTACACAAGCCAACGATCGAAAAATTTAGCCGTTGAGTGTCTTTAACGAGCGGAATCCACTCTGCTTCAAGCACGTCTACCAGGTATAATGCCGTGAGGATAACTGGATTCTTTGGTATGATTTATACTCATCGTCGACATCTATTGTACGATTTGCAGCGCGTTTATGGCATTATAGCAAAAGTATTCTCGACTACTCCACCATGGAACGGGTAGTACGTGTTTACATGATAGCACTAGCAGATCTCATCAACCTGTGATGATATCTTTAACCTGACTCTTATGCTTTCTAATACAACAAACAAACACATGAATTCGAACCCTAATGTTACTAGTTTCATTCTGCAAAAGATCAAGAGCGTCAGTTCATTTCTTCTCGTTGATTAATCTTTGAAACAACATTTCTGTTTGCGTCGGTTTATATTCTTGTGCAAATTGTTTCTTTGTTTCTTTTTTTTTGCAGAAAATGTATATAATAACGATAATTTTCAAAGTAATATTAAACAACGAAAAGAAAGCGAAGCTTTTGCAATAAGAGTAACTGGTGTGATAAGAGTGTGGGACGTGAAGAATTGTATTTAGTGCCATCATTGTATAAAATACATATCATCAACAGCAGAAGTAAACTAGTAATATTTAGTAAGTAATATTAGGCACACACATACACTCACACAACTATGAGAGTAAATCAAAAATTATACGCTATCTTGTTTCTGTAATGTATTAAAACGGAAGCAAGGGTTGAAGAATTTCATCATTTTTCGACATTGTCTCCTTGCGCTTTTCGAGACATCTCTTCTAGAGATCTATAAGCTGGTTTATTCCATCGGAGAAGAAGTTTTAGAGATGACTGCTCAGCCATTTATGCCCCGTTTCCAGCGCTTCTTTAAAGTAGCAAATCGACAATTACGTACAAGATGTTTGAGCGGTCCAAAGAGGTGATAGTCGGAAAGGACGAGAATTGGACAATATGCAAAGTATTCCAGTTACTCGAAATCCAATTTTTCCATGGTTTCGACGGCATGGGTGGCCGTATGTGAGCATGCATTATCATGCAACAACACATGCTTTGACAATAGCTCTCAGTGTTTGGTACGTGTTGCTGGTTTCAGTTTGTTGGTTAGCAGACTGCAGACCCCTTTTTAGAGTAATCTTCCTGTATAGGCCCTTCTGCGTCCCTCAAAATGGTTAAAACCACTTTTCTGCAGAAGGCTGAGTCTTGAATTTCTTTTCTGCTGGTATATCCGGGTGTTTCCACTCCTAACACTGCGTTTTTAGATTTTGGCTCAAAGTGATAGATCAAGGTCTCATCTCCCGTGACTATTCTCTCCAAAGAAGCTTCACCTTCATCGTTGTAGCGATCAAGTTAACGTTGACAGAGCTTCACACAACTATGCATATGTACTTCAGTAAGCTCTTTTGGAAGCCATCTTATACAGACTTACCAAAAGCAAAGCTTCTCGTGAATGATTTCGTATGCAGAACTATAACCAGTTTGCAGAGACTATGTCATCTCATCGATGGTCACTTGTCAGTTTGCTTGTTGAATCTTCTCAAGCTTGTTGAATCTTCACGTGAGTGGTAGAGGTTGACGGCGCCCCACTCTCTTTCGTGTTTCATACTTGTCTAGCCATTTTTGAACTTCTCGATCGACTCATACACACTTCAACGCGGGAAAGCGCTGTCCTCGCATCCTATTGAAAGACTTCGCTGAATTTCAGCTCCTGATACACTTTCAAACCTGAGAGTGTCGTGCCACTGAGCTCTGTTCTTCCTTGGTGCACACGACTTGAGAAGGGCCATATTTACTCTGTAGGTCACGAAAGAAAACTGGAGCAATCAATGTCAGACATCGGTTATGTAACCACAAACGTACCACCTTTTAGCACGTAAGTGCTGAAGGCAGTGTAGCCAACATAAAGAAAGTTTTGGCAAAACTGAGTAATTTTTGATTTCCTCTTCTACATATGTACATATATACAAAGTGGTGTTATGTCTCTACATACATACATACATACATACATACATACATACATACATACATACATACTTACATACATACATACATACATACATACACACACACACACACACACACACACACACCACACACACACACACACACACACACACACTTTGTTAAATTATTAAATTACACGGAAAATGTGAAAGGTTTTAGATGGTTGGAAGCTACTGTTTTGAGATTGTACATTCTGTATTATTTTCATTAAAAAAAAACTTTCACTTCTGGATAAAGCTGTAATTGTCCTCCGGCCATTGTAAAAGACAATGCAATAACACAATTCAGCGTTCACATATTAGAGATGTCTCTGTTCACTTTGAATTTAGCCTGCTTTCGGTTACGCTGATAACATCGTGTTAGCATAAATTTTCGGATATATTGGTTTGACTGGTATTTTATATCATTTCTCTCTATATCTAAATATGCTGGCACAAAAGAAACGACCGTCGGTAACGTACGGTGCAATCATTAATTAAGGATGTAACTCTCCATTCTTGTCCATATTGTTGTATACGTACTTGTATATACATACATACGTACGTACATACATACATACATACATACATACATACATATATATATATATATATATATATATATATATATATATATATATATATATAATATATATATAATTTCAACAATTGAGGGTAAAATTAATTAATTATTAATCAATTTCACCAAGTATTCAGTATGTAAAGGGACCATTATAGGCGAATTCAAAATATTACATTATATATAAGGGCTTAGTAAAATAAATTACTTTGCCACATACTGAACTCATTAGAAATAGCAGCTAAAGAAATTTCTTCAGCTATTTCTAATACTTAAAGAAGATCTCTCTCAGATAGTATCTGAGAGAGATCTTCTTTAAGTATTAGAAATAGCTGAAGAAATTTCTTTAGCTGCTATTTCTAATGAGTTCAGTATGTGGCAAAGTAATTTATTTTACTAAGCCCTTATATATATGTAATATTTTATATATATATATATATATATATATATATATATACGTTTATAAATCTGTTGCGAGATTCCTGATGTGAAACCGTGTGTTGAAACAGATATTGTTGTATTTCGGGATGGTCTTTTTTTTTACCAAATAAACACATGCATTATATATTCGTTCTTCACTCGTTTAGTACTGTTCTTATTTTAATTCATGACCATTGTCCGGAAATCTTTCGTCACACATCTGTGACCTCTTCAGCGACACTTTCCGTCCTCGTGTGTGCTTCGCTTAGACCATCCCGAGCGATATATATATATATATATATATATATATATATATATATATATATATATATATATATATATATATATATATATAATTAATAAATCTTAGGGTAGCAAAAAGAAAATTTAGAAAAATTCTTTGCTACCAGTGGTCTAGCGAGAAGAAAAAACTAGTCAAAAGACTATATATTATTCATATGTGTGTTTGTGTGTGTGTTGTGTGTGTGTGTGTGTGTGTGTGTGTGTGTGTGTGTGTCTATGTATGTATGTATGTATGTATGTATGTATGTATGTATGTATGTGTGTGTGTATATATATATAATATATATATATATATATATATATATATATATATATGTGTGTGTGTGTGTGTTTGTGTGTGTGTATGTATATATGTGTGTGTGTTTGTGTGTATGTGTCCACACACAGATACATACGCGCGCATACTTATGCTATAAAAATGTCAACAACCTTTTCAATAGATACTTATTTTCATGTATCTATTATTAAAGAGACAACTGCATTGTTTTCCGCACAAGTGTCGTACTTTCCTGTCACCCAACTCATTGATACTACATTGAATTAACAACAAAGCAACTCAGAACACAGAGAATAAATACTCAAAGAAATGCTTCGCAGTTTTAACGTTTCTACCATTTTATTTCCCTAACTTGGGAGAAATATTGAAATCGGCGCAGACATGACTGTACTGTTAAAAGCTCGCTCTGCAACTGCTTAGTTTCGAGTTCAATTCCCACTGTGCTTTGGGAACTTTGGGCAAGTATCTTCCAGTATAGACCGAGGGACTATCAATACCTTGTGAGCGAATTTGGTGTACGGAAACCCATCCATCCATCCGTCCGTCCGTCCGTCCGTCCGTCCGTCTGTCTGTCTGTCTGTCTGTCTGCCTGTCTGTCTGTCTGCTTGCTTGCCTGTCTGTTTGACTGGTTGGCTGGCTGGCTGCCTGCCTGCCTATCTGCCTGCTATCTGTCTAGCTGCTATCTGTCTAGCTAATTGGGTGTGTGTTTGTGCTTGTAGGGTTACAGTAACTCGCTGCACTATTGAATTCAACACACAAACAGAAGACAGTGACTGAATGGTAAAAGTAAAAGGTGGTGGAAACCCAAGACGTAAGAAAACAAATAGCCGGAACATATATGGCTCAGTCGTTAAAGCGTCGGGCTCACAATCATGAAGTAGTGAGTTCGATTGCCAGACCGGGCTGTGTTGCGTTCTTGAGTAAGACACGTAGCATCTAGTTCCTAGTTCACTCAGTTGTAGAAATGAGTTGCGACCTCACTGGTGCCAAACTGTATTGGCCTTTGCCTTTCCCTTGGATAACATCAGAGGCGTAGAGAGGGGAGGCTGGTCTGCGTAGACGACTACTGGTCTTCCATAAACAACTTTACCCAGACTTGTGCCTCAAAGGAGAAATTTCTAGGTGCAATTTCATAGTTATCCATGACCGAAGGGGTCTTTACCCTGTATATGCTAGATGTTACTGTTGTCATTTACTCCAGTACAACTCTCATTGTGGAGGCGCGTGGCTTAGTGGTTAGGGTGTCAGCACCATGATCGTAGGATTGTGGTTTCGATTCCTGGACCGGGCGACGCGTTGTGTTCTTGAGCAAAACACTTCATTTTACGTTGCTCCAGTCTACTCTTCTGGCAAAAATGAGTAACGCTGCGATGGACTGGCGTCCTGTCCAGCTGGGGAACACATACGCCATAGAAACTGGGAAATTGGGCCCATGAACCTGGCTAGGCTTTAAAAGGGTGCATTAATTTTTTATTATCACAACTCTCATTGATCAACACTACGATATCCCACCCCATTTTACATGGTATGGACTAAGTTGTTCTTTTATATGTTTTAAAGTCAGAAGTAATTTGATAAAGGCCTGGCTACAATTTTCAGTAAGTCGAGCGATCACACAAAAGCTCTTTGGCTCATCCCAATAACTTTCCCAAGTAGAGAATATACACTCATGTTTATTAAACAATAACCACACGGATCGCATTTTCACATATACAATATTGCATGTCTCAAATTGTCTGACTGATAACGAACACCAGTCTCATTTTACTTTTAAGTGGTTTCTCTTTATTGCCGGTATTTATGTATGTCATCGAACAGAGCAATTTGGCTGTAGTATCAAGTGTAGGAAGGCAACTTCACTTATTCAATTTACATGATAGCTATTTTAATACAGGTATAGTTGTATAGTTTTCTCTTCCACGAAGTAGATGCGTTCATTTATTTGTTTCAGTCACTAGATTGGGACCACGCTGGAGCACCACCTTCAAGGTTTTAGTCAAACACATAGACTCCAGAGCTATTTTTTTAAAGCCTGTTACTTAATCTGTTGATCTCTTTGTGCCGAATTTGCTAACTTACGAGGACGTAAACAAACCAATACCGCCAAGCGGTTGTGATACAGACATATACACGCACACGATGGGCTTGTTTCAGTTTCCTTTCCAAATTTATTCACACGACTTTGATTGGTCTGGGGCTATAGTAGAAGACAGTTGCCCAAGGTGCCTCGTTGTAGGATTGAACCCAGAAGCATGTAGTTAGGAAGCAAACATCTTACCATAGAACCACGCCAGCGTCAATAAAAGTGGATTTGTTAAATACTTGATCGTTAAAGATTTTTCACATCTCCATTGCTTGATTTTCTAATTATTTTGTGTTTCTACTTAAATATCCACTTTCTCTTCGTTATTTGTTAAAGTGAGTCTGACGAGAATTTCTGTAATCTATGTCCATCAAAGGTAAGCTATACAGGCACAATATTAACATGATCCATGTTTGGAAGACTTATAAAAAAAAAAAACAAACGTTATTTTATTTTACCTTCGTAAAAGTTGAATAAGCATGAAACTATTTATTTCCTTGAATTATTGGAATAAAGAACGAAAAACGAAATGTCATTAAATTGCAATTCGATCTTTAGAAGCTGGAAAACAAAGAATAATTTTTAAAGATATTAGTTAAGTCAAGGGAAACAACTCTGATATAAAAATGTCTGTGGCTAAGAGTCGCCTCCCGTTAATTTTTCACGCTTTCGAATATATATTGGTTTCAAAATATTGTTCCAAGATAAGGCGGCGAGCTGGCAGAAACGTTAGCACGCCGGACGAAATGCTTACCGGTATTTCGTCTGTCTTTACGTTCTGAGTTCTAATTCCGCTGAGGTCGACTTTGCCTTTCATCCCTTTCGGGGTCACTAAGTTAAGTACTAGTTGCGTACTAGGATAGAAACTAAACAGGCTTAATGTTGAGCAAGATAAGATTTATTTCTACAAATTTGAATGAGAAATTCTAAGATTATGAGGATTCCATGAACAATTTCACAAATGTTCAATATGCGCACCGCCTGAGACACGGCACACGTGAATTCGGTTGTCCAGCTCCTCCCAAACACGCTGCAGCATGTCTTGCATAACAGTCTCCAGTGCCGTAGTGGTTCTCTGCTCAGGTTCCTCTAGGTTTGCAGGAAGAGGTGCGGCATAGACCAGGCCCTTCACATAGCCCCATGTTTGCGCTTTCACTTGTCATCTGCCGTTATGGTCTGAACGAGCTGAAGCTTGTAGGGTTTCATTAGCAAGCGTTTCCTCAGGACGCGCCAAACTGTCGTTGGAGGAATCTGTGCTTCCAGACTTGTTCTTCTTATGGACTTCTTGGGGCTTCGCAAGAGTTTTTGGTGAATCCACTCAACCGTCTCTTCCGATGTTAGTGGTCGTTCAAGTCCTTTTGCTCTGCACAGACAGCCTCCCTCTTTGAATTTTTTGTGCCATGTCCAAATCTGCATTACTGTTGGGGATTTTCTAGAGAATTCTCTCACAAATGCACGCGGCACAATCTTGTACGACCGTATTCAAGTATACTCCAACACACAAAACGCCTTTTCTCTTCCAGTGAATGCCATTTCTATACCTGAAAAGATAAACATATCAAACATTAGACATAAAATTTTGACCTGTTTCTACAGATGCTGTTTGAAGTCATTTGAATAAGAACTGGCAAAGTTATAAGATTGCGAAATGATACCAATATATTTTCATAAAATTGAAATGTCCAAAATAGAAAATTTCCTTTACTTCAAGATTTTAGTGAATTCGCAATCTTAAGGATATCTTTTTTCTCAAGTAGTATTACTTGAAATATAAACGAATAATAAACTTATTATTTCAATATGTATGTATGTCATTGTTCAGTTTTATTTCAAGATTTCTTGCCAATAGAGAAAGAGCCGGTTTCTAACCTAGATGCAAGGCTTCTTCATTGGAATTTCAACATCAACAACAGGGTATTTTTGTTTGTTTGTATGTATGTATGTATGTATGTATGTATGTATGTATGTATGTATGTATGTATGTATGTATGCATGTATGTATGTGTGCAGATTTGTATATTTTGTTCCATGTATGTATTCTCATGCATATAGTTGTATATCTAGACAGAGTCAACGACTATTGAAAAGGTTGCAAGACGCAACGAAAATTTTCGAAAAAAACCCCAAACTAATGAGTGGAAATCGAACCGGTGTGTGTGTTAAATAGTAAGACACTAAAAGAGAATGCCTCTCCCCAGACACAATAATATATATTCATATATATATATATATAATATATATATATATATATATATATATATATATATATATATTATATATATATATATATATCTATATATATATATATATATATATATATATATAAAACATAGTCATTGCTTATGGCCGTTTAGAAAGTTACCGTTAGTTTCACGTCTATTATTGTCCTTAGCAGCAACATAGCAAATTCCGAGACCTGCAGGCCGAAGGTACTTAACCTCTTTATTAATGGAGATGAAAAAATATCCCTGAAACGAAATTTTTTCGAAGCAGAAACCCCCCTCTTCTGGTGAGATGGAGTTACCTCCCTTCGAAAGTTTTCAGGTGTGTTCATATCAGCTCCGTTTATGTACGATTTCCATTCACAAGTGAGCAAGTTAGGAAGATATTAATAAAGAAACAGAGCAAGCTAGGAAGTTATTTCTATTATTTTCTCAGTCATCATTCTCCTTCGTTTTGTTATTATTAATGATAACCATGATCTTCTTCTTCTTCTTTCTTTTTCATTCTCAAGTATATTAACAGTAAAATGCTCTTTTAATATTTCTTGCATTATAAGGCGGCGGGCTGGCAGAAACGTTAGCACGCAGGACAAAATACTTTGTGGCATTTCACCCGCCTTTACGTTCTGAGTTCAAATCCCGCCGAGGTCGACTTTTCCTTTCATCCTTTCGGGGTTCAATAAAATAAGTATCAGTTGAACACTGGGATCGATATAATCGACTTATCTTCTCCTTCGAAATTGCTGGCCTTGTGTCAAAATTTGAAACCATTATTGTTATTATTAATCGCTGCAGCATCAGACGTTCTTTTCGGGTCAATTTTCGAAGATAGATAATTATTACATGGATAAATGCCTTTATTCAACTTACTAGCATACAAACAGCTTCGAAAATCGTGGATTTACCCATGCAGATGATCACAAACGCTTACGTCAAGCCAAAACATTAAAAAAAACATTACATACGGGGTTAGTTCTTTATGCGTGACAAGCCAGGTAGAGGCTCTGGACATGGTGTACTTCCTCGTTAAAAAAACAAAAAAAAAAAAAACATTTCAGAACCCCGAGAGACAGATCAACTTGAACCAAAGATTACATACAAGAACGGACAACGCGTAAATTAATGTTTTTTTTAAAAGAACAGTGGCGGTTTCTAGTCACTTTTAAAAGAACAACTGGTAGACGGCTTAAATGACATATCGGGTGAAATTCTCACGATTGTATGTGATAAGGCTTAGGGAACTGCTTACCATGATTTTAGAACCGAGAACTCAGCAAAAGAAAAAATAAAATCTGAAAACTCTGAGACCTACACCCACTCATAACACTTATGCCGCGATATCTGAGGCAAAGAAATACAAAATATAATGTTTAGGACATCAGTTAAGATGCTGATCTGAGATTTGTTAGCGCTAATCCGAGATATGTTAGCGCTGATCCGAGATTTGTTACCGCCGAGAGTTGTTAACGCTAATCCGAGATTTGTGGCATGGCAAAGTGATCAGTGTAGAGGTGACGAGAAGCGGCCTGTGTCTTACGGTATTTGTGTTCAGCTCCTTATATTCCGAATTCAAATCCGGTAGAGGTCAAATTTGTCCATTTTAGTGGTTCGATATAATAAAGTATCAGTCAAGTACAGGAGTTGATATAATCAACTAAACGCCACCTCTCAAAATTACTGGCTTTGTGCTTGAATAAGACTAAAGAAAGCAAGAATCATCACCATCATAAAGGTGGAAAGCTGGCAGAATCATTACCATGTCGGGGAAAATGCTTAGCGGCACTTCGTCCGTCTTTTCGTTCTGAGTTCAAATTCCCTCGAGGTTGACTTTGCTTTCATCTTTTTGGGGTCGATAAAATAAGCACCACTTGAATATTGGGAGTCAATGTAAGCGACTTCTCCCCTCTAGCCCGGAATAATTGGCCTTGTACCATTATTATTATTATTATTATTATTATTATTATTATTATTATTATTATTATTATCATCATCATCTTCGCACCATTAAGACGGCAGGCTGGCAGAATCGTTAGCACACCGGATAAAATACCTAGCAGTATCTCGTCCGTCTTTACATTTTGAATGGGAATTCCGCCGAGATCGACTTTGCCTTTTACACTTTCGGGGTCGATAAATGAAGTACCAGTGAAACACTGGGATCTATGTAATCGACTAGTCCCCCACCAAAATTTCAAGCCTTGTGCCTATTGTAGAAAAAAACCTATTATTATTGTTGTTACTGCTATGATTCTGGGAAGTAAAGATTCACTTTGTGCCACAATCCTTGTACAATGCATTCCAAACTGCTTTTGTTTATTTTCAGTTCAAGAATGTGAAGGAAATGCTACGAGAGGGTTCAACGATCTCAAACGACTGAGTTTACATGTGAAAGATATGGGAAATAGTTTATAGCTATAAAAACAAGCAAAGCTATTTTACTGACACAACAAAACAAAAGAACAAGAGTTGTCCTTTTGTCAACATACTATAGTTCTTGACGGATGTGACATAAAATACTGCTTTGACAGATGTATGAAACAGACTTTTAAAATTAGAAATAATATCTAGCTTTCCGCAGATGTAAAATTTCAAAAATACGTAAATAGAAGACATAACAAACATTCTTTACAGACGAAAGATACTTCACAGTTGCAACATATCAAAAGGTTAGATATAGATATAACTTATCAAAATCACTTTTCTGACGTAACACAAAACATTTGACGAATATAATAACATCTGAAGATATTTCACAGAAATTATAACACAGTACAAGACCGACGTAGCCAATACAGACACCTGAAAGACGCAACACACCACACACGACCGACGTAACCGAATTGAAATTGTGCACAGACGTAATATTTCTAAAATAGTGTAAGAGAAATATTAACGTGCCAAGGAAAAAATGTATTGACGTAAGAAGAAATGGAGAGAGGAAGGAAAGAAGATTGAAATAAAGAAATAATGAATGAGAGTAAAAAAAACAAACAAACAAACACAAAAACATGAAAGTAAAAAAAAAGTGAAGGAAAAATATAAATAAACTATGGGAAAGGGAACATGACGAACGAAAAGTTAAGAATAAAAACAAAATATAAAGAATATAAATAGAAAAAATTAGAACAAAGAACATGAAAAATAAAGAAAAGGGAAGAGAAAAAAAATGACAAAAAATGATGGAGGTAGGTTGTGAGAAAAGAAATAAATATAAAACTGAATGAGAATGAAAATAACAAGAAAAGAGAAATAGAGAATGAGAAAGAAACGAGGGCTGGGGGTGGGGGTCAAAAATAAAAGAATAACAATGAAATAAAAAAGGATAAAACAGAAATTGAAAGATTGGTAGAAAGTTGTGGCGTTCATGCTTTTTCCAAAGGGGTTGGTGGTGAAATCGTAATGAAATAGACCCAACATGTTTTTTTTTTCTTTTGTAATAATTTACTCTTAAAGAAGACGCTGTTCAACACTTTTGAAGATTCCCTCAAATGTATGAGATCGAAATAATTGATACTCTTCAACAGCTGCAGAGGAAAACATGAACAGAAAAGCAATTCCAGAAAGTTGTCATTCTGTGTCGGGGTCGGGGGAAGATTAATTGAAATAGTACTTAGTTCAGGATTCGAGAATTAGGGAGCTTAACTAAGAAACTGCATCGCAGTCTATACTTGTCACTCACTGCAGATGGCTGAAACAAAAATTATCCACTATGTACTTCATTTTTTTAAATCCTGATAGCAAGAAAATTAGTTGAGTACACATCACTGGAACTAGGTTTCCCTCTAGTCAGTGTAGTGCAAGTTTCAACTTGAAAGATGAATGAAGTTATTGCTTTTATTTCTTTTATCATGACCGTTCCATCCTTTAGTTTAGCCCAAAGAAGATAAGACTTCGGTAATTTGTTTTCTATAGGTTGAAGATATATTAAAGGTATATTAAGAGTCGAAAAGGCGATGAGCTGGTAGAATCGTTAGCACGCCGGGAGAAATGCTTAGCGGTATTTCGTCTGCCGTTACGTTCTGAGTTCAAATTCCGCCGAGGTCGACTTTGCCTTTCATCCTTTCGGGGTCGATTAAATAAGTACCAGTTACGCACTGGGGTCGATGTAATCGACTTGTTCCGTTTGTCTGTCCTTGTTTGTCCTCTCTGTGTTTAGCCCCTTGTGGGTAGTAAAGAAATAAGTATATTAGGAGTCGAAATCCATCAAATGCTTTCAGCACAATATAAGAACAAATTTTTTTTTCTGGTATGAGATGTCTGTAGTGGATGCGTGGATGTATTAATAAATACATAAGTGCTTTGTAATAAATTAAATATTTATTATCACTACATCAATTTGTAAGCAATGCTACACATCGCTTGTACAAAATGCATATTAAATAGTGGTTGCAAATAATACATATTAAAGGAATGCATAATACATGATACACATTAAAGCAGAATATGTTTGATGGTGTGTGTGTGTGTGTGTGTGTGTAAATCATGCAGTACAGAGTCACCTTTCTGAATATTCTTTCGTCGTTCTCATAAATGCGTGGCGTTCTCAATAGCGTTGGTTAGGGTTCTCTGCCGATACCTATTTCTCCGTTCTATTTATAACATCTCAAATAGCCAGAAAAATAGATATACCGCACGAGTGTTATCGCGTACAGTAGGTCGCTGGTCGTCCTGTTAAACTTCGTCTGACCTGCTCGGATCAGAGGTCGAAGGGAGACGATCCATCATTTTTTGTCAGAACAAAGAGATTCTGATTTCGCGCCTTTTTGTGCATTGGTATTTTACGACCAATGATTCTTGGGTCTGATTTCGAATCCAAGCTTAGAGAAGGAAGTGCTAATTCTTACACTACCCCCCTTCTAGTGAGAAAGCCACAGAGATCGAACGATATTGGAATTGTATTATTATTATTATTATTTTTTTTTTTTTGATTGTGTGCATGTAGAAAAAAAAAATTTTTACACATTGAACGATAAAAATATGCATGAAAGGTTTACAATTTGTATGTGCTATATGGTGGGCAATATGTATATGTGCCCAGGCAGAATTATGTTGGCGCGTTGAAAGAGATGTGCGTCTATTGATTACTCGACCTACTAGAGGTCTAATAGAGACAAGGTATCTTTCAGTGGCGAAAAAATATCGAGTGATAGCACGCATGAGAACAAGATTTGTAAATGTGTGTGGATATACAGTTAGCAAAAAAATATATTTATGAGAAAGCAAACATTTTGAAGAGAAAACAAAAAATATGTACATGCAAAAATGAAAGAAATGTTCATCGGCAAAGTTCGATTTTGAAATGTTCCGTAAAAGTTCATACAGACAGTTTTTGTTTTCATTTTTTTAATTTTATTTTTTACGTACACAAATGTTCTTTGATTTCTCTGGGTGGGTGATGCAGTTATGTGTTCATTAGGAATATGGATACGTTAGGAGTTCAGAACTTACCCGAAAAACTTGCACAAACCTTGCTGGCCATCGAACTGTTCTTCCTGATTTGGTGTGTCGGGGTTGTGCAGAATCTGTGGTGTTCGCTGGAGTTGCCGAGTCTGTTTGAGGAAAAGAGGGGACTGAATGTAAGTCCTCCTCGATGAAAGCTTTTTTTAAACGATCAATCGAGACCGTATTTCGTTTACCTCCAATATCGAGGACGAAATACTTGGGTTCTCTTTTGATGACCTTGTAGGGCCCGGAATATGGTGGTCGAAGTTGAGAGGGTATCCCATCATTCCTCACGAAGACATGAGTCCATGTGTTGATATCTTTTGGGACACGTGAAACGACGTTCTGTTGTCTGGGGCCTGAAGGTGATAACCGCGACATGGATGTTCGTAATCGGTGCACATATTGTTGTGGGTCAGGGAAGTTTTGTGGAACAGGTTCGATCATCTGCCCAGGTAAGGTGAGTGTTGTGCCATAAACGAGTTCGGCCGGAGTATATCCCAGTTCTTCCTTAATCGTGGATCGAATTCCAAGGAGGATGAGAGGGAGATGTTCCAACCAGTGAGAACTGTCTGGAGCTGCTTTTATAGATGCCTTGAGTTGGCGGTGAAAGCGTTCCACCATGCCATTTGCTGCAGGGTGGTAAGCTGTAGTGCGGGTGTGTTTACACCTGAGGAGACGAGTCAGCTCGGTGAAAAGGTGGGAATCGAACTGACGTCCTCTGTCGGTGGTAATTGTTGCGGGTGTGCCAAAACGCGAAACCCATTGTGATATCAGCGTTTTAGCGACCGTTTCTGCTGATATATCAGATAGGGGCCAGGCTTCGGGCCATCGCGAGAACCTATCTACGCAAGTTAGCAAATATGAATAGTTCTGCGAAGGTGGCAGGGGTCCAACGATATCAATGTGAACGTGCTGAAATCGTGCATCGGGCTGCGAAAATGAACCGATTGGTGATTTTATGTGCCGGTGGATTTTCGCTTTTTGGCACGCAACACAGCACTTGGTCCATTCTCTGATATCCTTGTTGATACTGGTCCACACAAAACGGGTCGATATTAGCTTTTGAGTGGAGCGAATACCAGGATGTGACAGAGAATGTAGAGCGGAGAAAACTTCTCGACGATATTTCTGTGGTACATAAGGGCGTTGGTAACCAGTGGAAATATCACACCAAATATGGGCTGTGGATGATGGTAGTGGAACATGCTGAAATTTCAGAGATGACGAATTCCGGAGCTTTAGAAGTTCTTCGTCATTCTCCTGGTCAGCTGCTATACGTGCCAGATCAACTGTAGACGTGGTGTGGATAGCATTGATCTGCGCACGTGAAAGTGCATCGGCTGCCACGTTGGTCGTCCCTTTGATGTGGCGTATATCCGTCGTGTACTGCGATATGAAGTCGAGGTGGCGTATTTCTCTTGGCGAATGGCGATCCGGTTTGGTGTTAAATGCGTATACTAATGGCTTGTGGTCGGTGTATATGGCAAAATTGGTACCTTCTAGCATATGACGGAAATGCTTAACGGCCAGGTATGCCGCCAATAATTCCCGACTGAATGTGCTGTATTTGGTTTCCGCGGGTTTTAACCGCTTAGAAAAGAAAGACAACGGTTGCCATATACCGTCAACAAACTGTTGTAGCACACCTCCGATTCCGGAATCGGATGCATCAACGAGTAAACATCGTGGGGCGTCTGGTTTTGGATAAACCAACATGGTAGCGCTAGATAACGCTTTTTTCAGGGCAGCGAAAGAAACGAGTTGATCTTCGGTCAGAGCTATATCTGCATTTTTGCAGGTTCGCTGACGTAGCAAATCCGTGAGCGGTTGCGCTATTTCAGCGAGGTGGGGCACGAACCGTCGATAGAAATTCGCTAGACCGAGATATTCCCTTAATTTGCGGAGAGATGTGGGTGGTGGAAAATCCACGATGGCCTTGACTTTCTCGGGAAGGGGACGAATTCCATTTTTATCGACTATATGGCCGAGAAAATGAAGGGAACAACTCCGAACAAACATTTGGTAGGGTTGATAACAATTCCAAATTGACGTAGTCGTCCGAATAGCAGGTGAAGGTGTTGATTATGCTCTTCGTCCGAGTTACTGGCCACGAGTATGTCGTCTATGTAGGCATAGACGAAAGGCAAACCTCTAGTCACCATGTCGATAAACCTTTGGAATGTCTGTGCCGCGTTTCGTAAACCGAAAGGCATACGCAGGAATTCAAACATTCCGAAAGGTGTAGTCACTGCTGTCTTTGAGATGTCTGCAGTTTCGACTGGGATTTGGTTGTATGCTCGCACCAGGTCGATTTTTGAAAAGATGCGAGCTCCATGCAGCGAGCTCGAAAAGTCCTGAAGAAAAGGCACTGGATAGGCATCACTGATAGTGCTTTTGTTCAGTGATCGATAATCGCCGCAAACCCTCCAATCGGTCGATGATTTTTTTGGGACGCAGTGTATCGGCGAGGACCAGTTGCTGCTGGAAACGCGGATGATTCCGAGGTCGAGCATGTGCTGGAATTCCCGCTTGACGGCCTGGAGACGATCAGGTGGTAACCTTCTGGGCCTTGCAGCAACAGGTGGACCGCTGGTTTTGATGTGGTGGGTAACGTCGTGCTTTATCGGCTGGTTATGAAAAACTGGCCGGGCGACATCTGGATAATCATTCAGGATGGAACTGTGACGAGTCGTTGTCGTAAGCATTACAGTTGGGCTGACTGTGTCCATTCGAGCGGCTATACCGCGCACAGTAAGCTTGGTGGTGGTGTCGACAAGTCGTCTGTTCTTTATGTCTACCAGGAGACCGAAATGATGCAGGAAATCGGCTCCTAAGATAGGGGTCGGCAGTTTAGCGACGACGAATACCCACTGAAATGTGCGGCGTAGTCCTATGTTAGGGACTGTTCACCGTAGGTTGGAATGGGTGAATGGTTGACTGCCTGAAGACAGACTGATGTCTCTTTTCTTTTTCCAGAAGTGTTGGAGACTGGGATGATGCTGACTTCCGCACCTGTGTCAACCAGGAAACGCGTGCCTGTTACACGATCGCAAACGAAAAACAGGCGACTGTGTGGGTGCGAACCAGGAACTTCCGTCGCGTTCAATTCCTGGCTGTGCCGTTTCCCGAACTGGGTGAGGAAAACGAGCACGGTACCGTACATTTTTGTGCCCGTGTTCCGAATGTTCGGTGGTACCAACACGTGTCATGTGAGTTGCGGGTAGCACTAGGGCTTCGAGACCGTCTGCCATCTCGTCGAGATCGGCTGGTGCTTCGACGCTGGGGACTAAACTTTAGGGCTTGTATTTGGGCTGTGAGAATTTGTATTTGCGCAGCTTGCTGCGTCATTAATGCACGCAAATCCGAAATCTCTGAAGAACTGGTTTGTGCACGGAAAGGATTGGTACTGGGAGCGGCTGGCGTCACCGTCGATACCGTTGGGTATCTGTGCGGTACTTCGGCTATTTTGTCAGCTAGCTCCGCCAGTTCTTCAAGGGATGTGTTTTCTCTGGTGGACGCGAGAACAACCTGGGTATTGGAGGGCAGACGCTGGAGAAAAAGTTGCTTGAAGATTTTTTCTGGGAGCGTCTCATCTCCGAGAAGCTGTTTCATTCTCCGAAGAAGCTGGGACGGCGTTTTGTCACCCAATTCTTCCGATATCAGAAGCTGGTGAAGTATTTTTTGTTGGGATTCTGAGGCTCTGTTTATTAACGTGGTTTTAAAAACTTCATATGAAACAGAACCGGGTGGTGCCATGATAAGGTCGCGTATCACGTTCGTTATTTCTGGTGACAGAGAACTGATAACGTGAGAAAGTCAAGCCGCATCGCTCGATATTCTGTGAGAGGCAAACTGTGCCTCTATATGGTGAAACCACAATGTCGGGTCGTGGGTCCAGAATGGTGGAATTTTTAACGAGATCGCCGCTTGGAATGCCATGTCGATGTTGGCCGCTGGATTTTGTTCCGGGAGATTCATTGTTTTCGTCGGAATTTTCAGTTGCTTCGTTGCTGGTGATGTGCAAACTGTAATTCTTCGACGCGGTTGATGAAGCTGGTTCCGGGGAAGGCGCGATTCGTTTTACGGGGTCACCAAATGTAGTGGATGCGTGGATGTATTAATAAATACATAAGTGCTTTGTAATAAATTAAATATTTATTATCACTACATCAATTTGTAAGCAATGCTACACATCGCTTGTACAAAATGCATATTAAATAGTGGTTGCAAATAATACATATTAAAGGAATGCATAATACATGATACACATTAAAGCAGAATATGTTTGATGGTGTGTGTGTGTGTGTGTGTGTGTAAATCATGCAGTACAGAGTCACCTTTCTGAATATTCTTTCGTCGTCCTCATAAATGCGTGACGTTCTCTTAAACGTTGGTTAGGGTTCTCTGCCGATACCTATTTCTCCGTTCTATTTATAACATCTCAAATAGCCAGAAAAATAGATATACCGCACGAGTGTTATCGCGTACAGTAGGTCGCTGGTCGTCCTGTTAAACTTCGTCTGACCTGCTCGGGTCAGAGGTCGAAGGGAGACGATCCATCATTTTTTGTCAGAACAAAGAGATTCTGATTTCGCGCCTTTTTGTGCATTGGTATTTTACGACCAATGATTCTTGGGTCTGATTTCGAATCCAAGCTTAGAGAAGGAAGTGCTAATTCTTACATGTCTACAAATGGAATGAAAAAGTCAAAAAATGACATAGGTGTCATGCGTCCAGAAGGAGACTGATATCGGATTACGTCCTTAACTGATAACAAACATTGAACAATTCAATGGCAAGGTTATATTTTCCAGAACACTGATTAATGGTGAAGAAGGAAATGATAAGCAAATTAGTTATGAACTACATACGAAAGTTTCCACAACAGACATGATTATTGTAATAATAGTTTCTTATTTAAACACGAAACCAGCAATTATTAGAGGAGCAGGCTAGTCGATAGCATCGTCCACAGTACACGACTAGTACTTTATTTTGTCGAGTCCGGATGAATGAAAGACAAAATAAATTTCGGTAGAATTTGAACTCATAGTGTAAATTGTCGGAACAAACGTCGCAAAGCAATTTTTTCCGTCTGACTAACAATTCTGCCAGTTCGCCGCTTCAAGAAAACCCGGAACGCTTCACGATTTTGCGTGTCACCCTTGAACAGGGGACTCGCTGATATTCTGTGTTGTTCTAAATTTAGAATATGTACTGCCGAAGAGAGTACGTATAGTCTGCATGGTACGCATGGTATAACAAAATCAACTACAACTCAATTGATTATTTAAATTCAAACCTACAGTTTAGTGGTTAGAGGAAGAGACCACATCTGGATAAGCGAGTGGAATAAATTTTCGCGCCGGTAAGAAAAATTTTCAAGCAATTTACAGGTAATTAATGAGTCACACTGCTCTTCTTCGGAGGAAATAGAAAAAAATGGCTTAACATAAACGTAATAAGTTAATAACAACATCGTTAACAAGACAACATCATTGAGGTTAAGTCCAAACCTAAACAATAGTAGATGGACGAAATGCTGCGAAGGCCTTTGGTCCGGCGTGCTAATGATTCTGCCGGCTCATCGCCTTAGTAGTAGTAGTAGTAGTAGTAGTAGTAGTTGTGGTAGTAGTAGTAGTAGTAGTGGTGGTGGTAGTAGTAGCAGTAGTAGTAGTAGTAGTAGTAGCAGCAGCAGTAGTAGCAGCAGCAGCAGCAGTAGTAGTAGTAGTAGTAGTGGTAGCAGCAGAAGCAGCAGTAGCAGTAGCAGCAGTTGCAGTAGCAGTAGTATTAGTTGTTGTAGTAATAATAATAATGATAATAATAATAATAATAATAATAATACTAATAATAATGATAATAATAATCTTACTATAACGGGCCTTATCTCCCTCTGTCTGTTCCCTCTTCACGGTCAAACGGCTGGACCAATGGTCATGATTTTCGGGATTATGAAAGAGTTAATCAAGAAGGTTTTTAGCGAAAAAATGTGAAAAAGTATGATTATTTAGTGGATATTGAGTTTTGTATTAATAAATCAGCTTTGATTTTTTTTGTTAAAATTCCTGCGACAAGGATTAACTCTGGATCCCCCCACCCCGTATAGTTCGTGAATTTAGAGGGTTTCGGTTTGCCATACTATCCCCTTATTTCCCATCGTAAAGTGGGCAGATTTGCTATCTTACTATAATGTCCGTTTGTCTGTCCGTCTGTCCGTCTCTTTGCCTGTTCCCTCTTCACAGCCAGACGGCTGGACCAATGGTTACGATATTTTTCGGGATTACAAAGACGATTGTTAGGAAGGTTTTTAGCATTAAAAAAATCAGAAAGTATAATTATTTCGTGGATATCGATTTTTGAATTGACAAACCACCTTCGCATTTTTATTAAAAATTCACCGACCACGAGTAACTCTGGATATTCATCGTATAGTTCGTGACCCCATCGTAGATGGGGTTACATGAGGATGGTTAATAGCGAAAAGAAAATGGAAAAAGTGTGTGTCAGTATATAGTGTGTGTGATTATTTAGTGGTTATTGAAGTGTGTCAGTTTCGAGCAGGATTCGAAACGGCTAATAGAAGTGGATGTTGCTTACATCTCTGTTTTGTCAATCAAAATAACCCATGGTTCCAGAAATCCAGACATTATTCGCATAGAACAGTGAGAGGTAAGTCTTAGTTTGATTTTTTTGTAACCCTAAAGATTCTACTCTCGTGTTCACAGCAAATAAGGCACAGGGCCAGACTTTAGATCGTGTAGGTGTATTTTCACCCGCTTCAATGTTTACACACGGCTAGTTATACGTCGCTATGAGTAGAGCAACGGACTCCAGTAATTTGAAAATTAGCGTCGACCAAACAGAAAATATCGTCTACAAAGAAGATTTGCAATCATATTGATATTATCGAAAGGAATATGATTCATAATTTGAATAAGCAAATCTGTGAACTTTGAATGTATAAAAGTATAAACAAGTGAAAAATAGTGTAAGCAACTAAGATAAAAGTATATCTAAATAACATTTTTAAAAAATACTTTTTATGTAGTGGTCGAAGTAAACCCTGACTTCCGCAAGGGGTGGTCCACATAACCATTCAAGATACAGAGGCTGGGAACCTATTTCAGTTCGGGAGTGAATCGTCATCACATGTCACTTAGTCGCAAACATGTCATTTAGCTGCGATAGAAAGCTGTATCACCAACAATAATGTGATTTCTCTAAGACATCATCCAGTAATCTATCAAGTCCATTTACACTTTTCTCAATACACACTGCTGTTATGACCTCCCTCCCACATTTTATTCCCCCATCGTAGATGGGTAGATCTGCTAGTAATAATAATAATCATAATAATTTCTTTTATTATGCACAGAGGCATAAATAAGGTGGGGGGTAATAATGATGTTGAAGATGATAATGATTTATTTTAATTGCCATAGGGGCATCAAATGAGCAAACATTAGTGGGACAAGTTACAATTTGAGTGAGAGTTTGCGTAAAACAGGATGAAGAAAAAGAGGTGGGATGGAGGACAATAAGACGAAAGTATACATACTATACAAAACATGGGGATGCATGGATAATACAATCCTCCTGGTACAGGAAAGCCTCTGGTTAGGGTCGATCAAGGAAACCCACTGATGCAAGCTCACGAGCAGTAGATTGCTCTCTCCAAACTACATGCGCCTGCTTTGAGTAATTCTGTTCACCCTAACCATTCTCACCACCCTTTGACAAATTCACCGAAGGAGAGCACTTTTCTTTCTATCCGCTCTTCCTTTTACTTGGGGGCTTTAGCGAAGAGGATGATGTCAATTCTTTCAACCTTGTGCTTCACACACCTCTTTCGATTTAACTACCACACAAAAGAAAACTGCTTACGCAGCCTTAATAAAAACTGACGGTGAGGCAATTTCACGATAGACCCGGCTGATAGCCAGATACATCTTATACGCCACAACTGTTCAATATATTGATAGCTCCACAAGCCAGCAAGTCGGACACTGCACCAGTGCGAGTAGCACGGTTTCGTCGCTCTGTACGCATTTTGGAATAATGGCTTCTAACACACACACACACACACACACACACACAGAATTGATATCACGACTGTTTTGCTGCTATTTCTTTAAGGTCAAAGAATTATATAGAGGCTCTCTCTTGGAATCAGTCTCATAATCGAAATTATTGCCTTACAGGTCATAGATCAGTTTATAACAGACGAGGAAATGCCAACGCTAGTCTACCTTAATTCTTTTGGGTTTTAAAGCCAAAAATCTGTTGGTTGATGGGTTTGGTAGGTTCACTCAATCTGTGTAAGTGGCGAATTAGTAAAGTCGTTAGAACAGTAGATAGAGCACCCAAGAGTATTCGCTCAAGCTGACTATATTTTCAGTTCAAATTCCACCAAAGTCATCAACTCATTTCATTCTTTTGGGTCTAATAGATAATGTACCATTACAGTCGTAGAGTCGATTCTGTTCACTCTGGAAGAAATCGGATTCAGACAGATTTGGAGAAGGATAAACCATATCTCAAGACTGCGTCATTATGGTTCCATTAGAAGTTGAAGGTTCGAGGAATGAAGTATATACTGGCATTCCGCTAGTTACGACGACGAGAGTTCTAGTTGATCCGACCAACGGAAGAGCTTGTTCGTAAAATTAACGTGCAAGAGGCCGAGCACTCCACAGACACGCGTACCTTTAATGTAGTTCTCAGGGAGATTTACGTGGCGCAACAGAATGTGACAAAGCTGGCCGTTTGAAATACAAGTACAACTGAGTGAACTGGCGCAACGTGAAATAAAGTGTCTTGCTGAAGGACACAACGCTCTGCCAGGAATCGAACTCTTGATTGTAATCCGAATACTTTAACCACTAAGCCAAGCGCCTTCTAGTGTTCCCCGTGAGCATAAACTTTCAAGATGACTTTGGCAGGATTCGAACTTAGAACGTATAGGATGAAGCCAAATACTATTATGCATCGAGTTCGGTGCTAAACACTTCTGCTAAGTTACAGTCTTAGATTTAAACATGAGCATCAGAGTATCCATGGATTGACATGTTACAAGCTAAACTACATCTGACCATTTCCTGAGCCGGACTTCAAATTTTTCCAGCAAGACTGTGAGTTGACAGATTCGGTAGAGCGTCGGGCAAAAGGTCTTGTGGTATTTTATTACATTTCTTTTAGGAATTCCTTGAATAGGGGACAATATATTGCTGTGTAAGCAGTCATTATGAGCAGCATGTGATCAATAACTGTGGAAAATCAGAAACTCTCAGCTTCGTGACTGGGAACAGAAGTGACAACCTGTTTTCTTCTGAAAAAAAAAAAAAAACGTCAGCCAAATAAAGTGACTCTCGTTGCTAAAAGTGAATCAAACACTAAAACTACTAATTAAAAGTTAGCTGTAATGAAACTATACAAAAATGACGGAAGCATTGCATTCGTTTGTGTAGCATGTAGAATTTAGAATTCGTTATGATTAATTCGTACATATGAAGTACTACACAGAAAACTTTTCTCTCATATTTATTATTTATTCTCTTCAAATAATTACCTCAATCTACAATTTTGCTTCTGTTACATATAGCAATCTATTGCTGATCTTATTTATATTTCTTTCCACTATTCTTTCTGACAGAAGAGACATTTCACTGCGACATTTAATTCATTCCAAAGCAACGAACCGATATGTATAAGCTTTCTCACCTGCACTTCACACACTTAATGTTTAAAACTAACTGTATGACCGGAGTAACAAACAGGAAACAGAATGTTTCAGATTAATGTTGATGTGATTTTACGAACTTGCCATTTCATTAACTTCTCTGTCATCTCTCCTCCTAACTGGCCAAAATTAATAAAAAGACAAAAAAAACTTCTTTTCTTTCTTTTTTAAGATAAATTATGGACGATGTGTTTATCTGCGAGGAATTTACGACACATTATGTTAAGTAATTCTACAATATCAGTTATTAAGATAATCGATAAATATATAGTTACGTAATGAATAGATTATGACGTTAAAAAATTATAAGAATACAATCCCTTGGAAATATTTACGTAAATATCTATCATTAGCACACTTCTTTCAAAAATTAGTTTCATTTGATCACGAATAAATCACTAGAAAAGATGGTCTCTATAATTTCTTTTTCAAACATTTCTGCACAGAATTTTTCACGTACAAAATTGCTGGTTAATGCAATTGAGGTAGTACTAAATTAAAACAGCCGTCTATGTATCATTATTAATATACATATACACAGTTGATAGGTTAATTACTGCAGTATTTATCTCGAGATAATACTTCTTATGGGTTGGCTGTGTTAGAAATACAAATATCAAGGAGAAGCGAAAAGTCGCTCGGGCACTGACCATCGGGAACACTAGGTGCATTTCGGCCATTTGGAGATTTTGCAATGACGTGTACTCGCAGCTAACTACGTGCTTGGACAAGAATTTCTCGTCTACCGATATAGTAAACTTACTGGCGTTACGATTAGCCGTCCAGTTGAATAAAAATCCGGTAGACGCAGTTGAGGCAGTTTAAAATCAAGACAGCCATGCTATC
The DNA here is from genome assembly GCF_006345805.1 of Octopus sinensis. NCBI lineage: Eukaryota > Metazoa > Mollusca > Cephalopoda > Octopoda > Octopodidae > Octopus > Octopus sinensis. The sequence continues at coordinate 139,352,227 of NC_042997.1, read as the reverse complement.
TATGTATCAAATTTAATATATATGGATGTGCTACATTAAAAAAAACAACACAATAGATAGCGGAAGCCCGCACATAAAGAGATATTATCTCTGGATGAAAATCGCCGAGTATGATTATAGACATATGACGGTCTTCATCCGGAAAACTACGAATTTTCTCAATCAGCTTTGATGTTCTGACGTCCCCTCCCCCCACACCTCTCATCATTTCTCACCTCCCCTTTATCATTCTTCAATCTTTTGTGCCACCGAAAAACAGCGGTGCTGACTAGCACCCTCCGTCACTTTACTGACGACTATACTTGTTGCCTTTCGGTTGATATTGCGAATAGTCACCTTAATAATTTACATGTATGTATATATATATATATACTAAATAATTAAGGGTTTAGCAACGATTTGCCTCACCACACACCGAGTTTAGAAATAGCAGTCAAAGAGTTATAGCTATTCTTTCTACTAAAAGGGAGATCTCAGTAAAACCACAGCACTTAGAAGGCAGACGCAGGCAAGAGAGAAAGAAATGACGACAATCATACAATATTAAGTCACCTACGGACGTACGTTTCGAAATTAAGTTTTAGGAAAGCATAAGAATTAGATAATTATGTCTTACCCAACTTTTTTTCTCATCAGCGTAGGACACTACAATTATGAATAATTGTATATTAAATTTGGAGATACTAGAAGACATCACCTCAACTCCTAGTATCAGAGCGAGCTAAAGCCGTTACCAGTATCACCAAATTCAAAGTGTGAATGAAAGTTTGTGTCACCAACCCCCTCCCACCAGCGTGCTGTCAGGACAAGATGTTGTGGTCATTTACTGGGATGAAATATGGTTATCAGTAATAATATAAGGTGAAATTAATTAATTTGGAATAATCATTAATTTCACCAAGTAGATTTCGGCATGTAAAAGCCCCATTCGAGGAAAGTTTAAGTAATACTAAGTAATTAAGGGTTTAGCAACGATTTGCCTCACCACACACCGAGTTTAGAAATAGCAGTCAAAGAGTTATAGCTATTCTTTCTACTAAAAGGGAGATCTCAGTAAAACCACAACACTTAGAAGGCAGACGTAGGCAAGAGAGCAAGAAATGACGACAATCATACAATATTAAGTCACCTACGGACGTACGTTTCGAAATTAAGTTTTAGGAAAGCCTAAGAATTAGATAATTATGTCTTACCCAACTTTTTTTCTCATCAGCGTAGGACACTACAATTATGAATAATTGTATATTAAATTTGGAGATATATATATATATAATATATATATATATAATATATATATATTATATATATATATATATATATATATATATATATGTATGTATGTATATATGTGTGTGTATGTGTGTGTGACTCCTCTTTCTTTCTTTCGTTCCCCCTCTCTCATATTTCCTGGCTTTCTCTTCATTCTCACCTTCCGTCCTCTTTCACTTCACTCTGTCACTTTTCTTTTTTTTTTCCGTCCTTGTTTTCGTATACATTCGCTGCTTTCTTCCAAGGAATCTAGTGTCCTTAGCTTAGTTTTTCCTTGGGCTGGCCAGATTGGAGTAATTTCGAGTATAACCAGCCGAAATTGCAAAGATAATCTGGAACTCGACTGAGGAAAGAAAACTTCGAATGACCCGTCCTTGTTTTATCTTGTCCCTTTTTTGTCTTATCTGTCTGTGTGTTTTGCGTTCTTGTCCCATTTTTTGTATTCCTTTATTCCTTTATATATATATATATATATATGGTTCCGGGTTCAGTCCCACTGCGTGGCATCTTGGGCAAGTGTCTTCTGCTATAGCCCCGGGCCGACCAATGCCTTTTGAGTGGATTTGGTAGACGGAAACTGAAAGAAGCCTGTCGTATATATGTATTATATATATATATGTGTGTGTGTGTGTAGGTTTGTGTGTCTGTGTTTGTCCCCCTAGCATTGCTTGACAACCGATGCTGGTGTGTTTACGTCCCCGTCACTTAGCGGTTCGGCAAAAGAGACCGATAGAATAAGTACTGGGCTTACAAAGAATAAGTCCCGGGGTCGATTTGATCGACTAAAGGCGGTGCTCCAGCATGGCCGCAGTCAAATGACTGAAACAAGTAAAAGAAAAAAGAAAAGAATATATATATATATATATATATATATATATATATATATATATATATAACATAGTCTTTCTTCCGCCGTTCTATTCCCTTTTAATTCTTTTTGTCTTTTTTGTCCCCTTTTATCGCTCCCTCTTTCTCTGTCCTCTCTCTTTTGCTTTTCCTTTCAATTTCTCCTCTTTCGAACACGCAGCCACTCCTACGCCAATATGTATATATATATATATATATATATATATATATGTGTATATATAAAATGAGATAGGGATTGTAAATTCAGCCCTCCATGGGATAACATATATCCAATATACTGCTAGAGAGGTACCCAACAAAACTAATACATAAATGTTAAAAATTGCGGTGCAATTAATTCATCCACTGTATTATGTGGGCAAGGGTAAAATTATTACCGTAAATTAATAATACAAAATGAGAAAATGGAGAAACATACCTAAATCAATCATCAACCATCAGATAATACCCATTCAATACTTTATTAAACCATTACACAACAGCAATGACATTATACATAATATATTACAAATATAACTAGACATAGAAATAGAAATAGAAAATACAATTACATCGTAGCTGACAGCTGTTTCGGCCGTGAAGACAGGTATGTCCCATTTAACCTATTAGCCATATAAAGCAGGTATAAATGAGACATTAACAAGAATGTCTCACGGCCTCTTCAGAGAATTTAATGTAAGTATGAAAAAAATTTACATATAAATATAGAAATAAAAAAATATAAAAATGTGTGCATAGACACTCATAATTCTGCACATATATATATACACATTAATACAATATAAACAAAATATATCAGTATACATTAACAAACACAATTATTTTCCATATTGGACTCACATTTAAATTTAAAGCAGACATATATATATAACAGTCCAGTTCATTAAAATGTATAACCACACAAAAAGTCAATAAAATTAATATTAATATTAATAATAATAATAATAATAATAATAATAACCATGATTGTACCATGTAAAGCAAGCGGACATCCACATATATACTCAATAAGTCGAATTCATCTGTCCGCTTGATATTGATTTTCCTAGATAGATTCGATTGGCTTATAGTTTTAAATTTGACATATATATATATATAATATATATATATATATATATATATATATATATATATATATATATATATATATATATATATATATATATATATATATACATACACATATAGGCTGCTCGGTAAATCTGAAGCAACCCAATATATATACGCCTACCACACACACACACACACACACACACACACACACACACACACACACACACACACATATGTATACATGGTAGCCCAAAAGTAGGTTTACAGTTATCACGTACGCACTTTAAATTTCTTTTAAAACATTTTATTACACTTAAATTTCTATCTTACAATTAACTAAATTAGCATAGAATAATGGTTTCATATTTTCTATAATTAAGATCTAAACTGTTAATATATGTATACGAAAGAGATAGTTGTATAACTGTAAGCCTACTTTTGGGCCACCCTGGATATATATAAGGAGAGAAAGATAGAGAATTGGCGAGAGAGAAAGAGAGAGCACGTTAGAGGGAGAAAGAGAGAAGGGATGACAAAGAAGAAATAAACAAAAAATATAGCAAACAGATAACAAAAGAAGAGAAGAAATAAACGCAATCTTTGCTCAAACAGTTTTTGAATTATAGTTATGGCCATCATCTTGTCAGAGCGACATATATAGAGAGACAGATGGCAGCAGCGGTAGCAGCAGCAGCAGCAGTAGCAGCAGCAGCAGCAGTAGCAGCAGCAGCAGCAGCACCACCACCACCACAACAACAACATCAACAACAACAATGATAGCAAATAATGAATTCTATTTCCCTATTTTCGCCATTGAAGAACCCCTTCTGTCTGTGTGAGTGTCTCTCTGTCTCTCCCCACTCTCTGTCTCTGTCTATCTGTCTGTCGATCTCTCTCTGTGTCTCTCTCTGTCTGTCTCTCTCTCTTATCATCCAATTTACATCCTGCTGTCGCTCATCAACACCATACCAGCATAGTTCCGGAATCCGACAGATATCGAGTAGTGAATCAAATTTAGTTCGCAGATGGCTTGTTTCCATCGTTGAATTCCTTCCCACTTTGGTTCGCGGTTTGAAACCGTACAACAATATAGCGGTGTAACAAGTCAATGACTGCAAACAACGCAAATGTAATGGTGTTATTTCCACCATTACAAAGCTGAATTCATAACCCACCACTCATCAGTTCTCATTCAACCCTGCCGGATTATGGATGGCAATAATGATATAATTTATTATTATTATTGTTGTTGTTGTTGTTATATCAATGGCAATAATCGTCATTTATTCAACGATTTATATGCTTCAATCTTGTGTATTTCATTAATGAGTCATTGCAAACGACAGCATTAAGACAGTGTTGTATGTTGTAGTCTGGGTGAAAGCTACGATATTCATACACATAAATTGTTACATAATACATGCACACGCACAAACACACACTTACACACACTCATATACATATACAAGGTGCATTCCAAAGGTTTTGAGACTTTTTAATGAGAGATAGTTATTAATTTCAAAGAAGTAAAGAAACCTTTAAAATTAGAATGATCTGACTTCAATGCATTTGTGGAAGCGCTCTAGCCACATCGTGAAGGCTACATGGAGGCCCTCTAAAATGAAGGTGTCCAGGATCCTTGTCTTCATCTCTTCCATCTTCTCCTTCAACTCGGAGAACAACCTAATATCACAGGGAGCAAGGTCTGGACTGTAGGGAGGGCGAGAGACAGTTTTGTCCGTTTCTGTCAAGTAGATGGTTATCAGGATGGAATTGGGAGCTGGTGCATCACCTCGCTGCAACTGATCTGGATTTTTGCGACGAAATCTCTTCTTGAACTCCTTCAAAATCTCCGTAAAGTATTCTTTGATGATCGTCTGGTCAGCAGGAACCCAGTGCATGTAGATGATGCCCCTGCTATCGAAAAAGAGGTCCACCTCGAGCTTTCTGGTAGACTTGCTCTGTTTAGCCTCATGTGCCAACGAAAAACAGATGCTCAGCTCATACAAGTTAATCCATAAGCTTGTCAGAAACATTTCGTAAGTTTCTGTAGCTTCTAAATTGTCACGTCCCGACTGCATTCTGAAAAAAACCCAGCCAGCTGTGACATGCACTATTTAGTTGTGCATGTTCAAAGTGCTGCTATAACTGTCTCCTTCAGTCTGGAACAACAAACGTTCGCGGGTCAACTTAATAGACGTATAGAAATGATATGCTAAAATTACAATAATCTAAGACAGTTATAACAGCTGTCCTAAAAAGAAGTCTAAACTTCTGGAATGCACTTCGTCTAATATACTAGTGGGCGCTGAAAAGTTCCTGGTTTTAAGGGTACCGTGAAAGACCTGATTGGAGGCCTAAACTTCCGAGTTCTTTTACAGGGCTTAGAAAAACTGAAGAACTGCTGAAATAAGTGTGTGAGTCAGAGAGGGGAATAGGTTGAATAAAATCATTAGTAACCAATCCTTCTGTATTTTCTTTTACCCTAAACCCTAAACCAGAAATTTTTCAGCATTCCCTTATTTATATATACATATATACACACACATACATATATGTATATACATACGTAAATACATGCATGCATAAACACACAGACAAAGGCACATACACACACTCAAACAAGCACACACACACACATCTTGTATCTTTTTGTTGTTTCAATCATTGGACTGCTTCCATGCACCAGCACCGCCTTAAAGGGGTTTGTAATCGAACAAATCGGATCCAATACTTATTATTTTTAAGTCTGGTATATATTCCATTGGTTTATTTTGCCGAATCGTTAATTTACGGCGACATAAACAAACCAACACCAGTTGGGAAACGAAGGTGGGGGGGTCAAACACAAAGACAAAGACACATGCACATTCACGTGGACACCCACCCACGCACAATCACATACACACACAGACGCCTCCATGTACACACACACACACACACATATATATATATTATATATATATATATGTTATATATTGTATAAATATATATATATACTAGCAATATTGCCCGGTTTTCTCTCTCATTCTCTATCTCACTCTCTCTCTCACTATCTCTCTAACTCTCTATTTCACTCTTTCTCTCTCACTCTCTCATTCTCTCTTTCTCACACTCTCTCTCTCTCATTCTCTTCCTCACTCTCTCTCGCTCTCTATCTCCCTCTATCGCTCTATTTCACTCTCTCTTTCTCTCACTCTCTCTCTCACTCTCTCCGTCCCTCACTCTTTCTATCACACTCTCTGTCCCTCACTCACTCTCTCTCTGTCACTCTCTCTCTCCCTCTCCCTCTCTCTCTGTCACTCCCTCTCTCTCCCCTCGGAAGACAAAGAATGACAGACAAAAAGATCAAGTCGATTATATCGATCTCAGTGTGCAACTGGTACAGTTTTTAATCGACCCTGAAATGATGAAAAGGAAAGCGGACCTCGGCGGAATTTGAAATCAGAATGTAACTGAGTAAATTTCACTATTCAATGCATGGGATAAGGCCTAAACAAACACATTATCCATTTTTGCACTTGCGGGATTAATTTCGGACCCATTTTTGGTGGTTCTACGTTTTGTTGGCTACGAGGAGATGTGCCGGGAAGTTAAACACACAGACACACAAGTTGAGTTTTATATATATATATAGATATATATATATATATATATATATATAATATATATATATATATATATAATATATATATATATATATATATATATATATTATATATATATATATATTATATATATGGGTTTATTTCAGTTTTCGTCAATCAGATCCACTCACAAGGCTTTGGGCGGCCCGATGCTAAAGTAGAAAACGCATGCTCAAGATCCCACACAATCGGACCGAACCCGAAACTATGAGTATAAACGAAATCTCAAAAAAACTTTGTCTTCCCACTCTTTTCAACGTGCAGACAGTACCCCAGGTAAAACAGTAATTAATCAGAAAAGCTCGTTTATTAAAAAAGACAAGCCACTGCTTACAAACAGGTTGTAAAGAAACCTCAGTAATATACGATTCACCTTTTCCTATGAATTAATTATTACAGAATGTCTCATTCTTAAGAAAAACAAAATTTATGTAGCAGCTATCATTTATCTTATTTGCTCCACACATTGTTGTCTTACTTAGTGCACAACTTGTTAACAAAGAAAGGATATGCTTTAACATGTTTAATGGGAATGAACTAGCACTAATTGGAATATTATTTTTCCACAGAATAATGAACAATAATTATCTGTTGCACTTTTATGTAAACAATTATTATACCATTTATTCATATCTCTTTTTCTAACTGTCATATGACATATTCAATGGAGAAGAGTTTAATACACCAACGTTGATCAATTATTTTGTATGTAAACGGATAGCATTCTGAGCCATATTCCTGCTTTAAAAACAAACTATTTTTATAACAACGGCCAGAATAGACATAATTCACGACACAGTTTAATATACTGTACACTCTTGAAAATCTAATGTTACCCCGGTCAAGTGTATTCTTATATAAGTCAACCAAACCAGGAAATAGAGAACTCTAATAGAAAAGCATCAGGTATGAGTTTGTGGTAAATATTTTAGTGTCAATTCTAAATTAATTCTAGCATGGCAAATATATTATTTGCTCTTTTCTATTTTTGGAAAAAAAAAACTTCAGGCTTGGCGCCAGATGACCAAGTGAGTTATGTAAAACTGAGAAGGCTACATAATGCCGAAACGCTGTTTGTAGTAGTCCACTATCTTCAACTGAGGCTCAGCTGTATGTTTTTAAACACAAACTCTAAAGAGGGGAATTCTTTTTACTCCAAGACAAAACACCGAAGCGAATGGCTTTCACGTAAAGGAGCATGTTAAAAATATATGGACACATCATTTATTTTGATCCTCACCACATTGTGTGAGTGTACCACACACACACATAATTATGCAAGAGTTGCAAAGTATATAAGAATATTTTTACATAATGCAAGCATTATACGATATAGAACTCAATACTTTTGGTGGAGTAGTGGACAGTCAGTCAAGCGCGAAAATCTGACGTTTTGTTATATCTGTCTATCTCTCTGTCTACTAACATACATACATACATACATACATACATACATACATACATACATACATACATACATACATACATACATACATACATATATACATACATACATACATACACACACACATATACATACATACATACATACATACATACATACATACATACATACATACATGCACTCAAACATATAAACACACACACACACATATACACACGCCCGCGCATACACCCACGCCCGCGCATACACCCACACACATACGGGCAACTGCGCACGGCGGGCTTTCAGAAATGACAGCTAAAATTTCCTTACAGCATACTCTTTCGTGTCTGGAAAGGAAAAGATATATTAGATAATACGCTTCTAGATAGCCTAAGCGTGGACAAAACCGTGACGTAACGGTTGGAATGCCTTTTTCGTATGTCTAATCAAGCCAACAGC
>NC_042997.1:139323545-139336045 GCF_006345805.1 Octopus sinensis | reverse complement strand
CGCGACATCTTACTGTACAACGATGTACTCTGATGTACTGTGATATGCTGTAAAGGTGGCTACAATCAATTGACTAGAGACGGTTTGTGGGAGTAAATGTTAATCTAAACAAGTCTTCATTAAAGCCGTGTTATTTAATGAAAACAGAGTAATTATTAGTAATAGGAAAGTGTCCAGGAAGACTAGAAGATAATGACTGAGAAACTAAGTTCGTTCTCGGCCTTCTTCCGGTCTGACTGGTACCACAACAGGAAGTAGCAGTGAAATGCCTAGAAAGCATAAAAAACCTCATTTAACTCAGCATTAGGTTTTTCAATAGCTTCATTCAGACTGTACACATTATTTCTGATGAATGAAATTTGCTTCAATAAATGCGGAAATTTTGCTTTTAACTTAAAGTATGAGGAAATTCTAGCTTAATTATTCTAAACTTCGTCGACGTCCAGTTAGCCGAACATAAAATTGTTGACACTGTTTTAGTAGTTAGCATCAACAGCTTTAGGGTAAGTTACTCTCTATAATTAATGTTGATGGCATTTCGCTGTTGTTGTTTATCCCTAGGCAAAGGAGGCCCATGATCAAAGGCATACCAGCAATGACCATCTCTTATATTCGTATACCCTTGTATATCAGAAACAATATTTTACACTGTGGTCTCCCTATTTTTTTGTTAAAGATCTTAAGCCAGACTTATGATCAAAAACAGATTTAGCTGTTATTTCTAACAGGTCGAATGGCAGTTTATATGCTCCTCTCGTTGGTTCATTGCTATAAATGTTAATAAAAATTCTTATTATTGTCCTGACATTGCTAGCTTTCTATTAGATAAAATTTTTTATTAGTCTTAACCTTCGCAAAACACATGATAGATCTTTCAAAATTTTGAGTGGCATTTTCTACCCAATCAACCAGAATAATAATATGTAAAGTAAGAATAAGATGTGACCGTCCTGCTCAAATTTCATGATGTTGTTTCGTGGATATAGAATATTCTGGTGGACCTGTTAATTTCTAGGCAAAAAAAAAAAAAAAAAAACACGAAGAAAATTTAATGGAATTAGACATGAAAATTTAGCCGCCAAATTACTATCTAATAGGACATGGTAAAACAAACGTCGTGGAAATTTTCATTGGTCATAATAATTCTTTCTAGTTTTGGCTAGCGATTTTGACGGAAATCGATTATATTGACTGCAGTAGTTAATTGGTACTCAATTTAATCGACCCCGAAAGGACGAAAGGCAAAACCAACCTCAATGTAATTTGAACTCAGAAGATAAGGCCAGAAGAAAGGCCGCTAAGCATTTTGTCAGTCGCGGCACCGATTCGGCCGGCTAGTCGCCTTTCATCCGTTATAATAATCATTTCTTCTATAGGTACAGGACCTGAAATTTTGGAGGAGAGGCTGGTCGATTACATCGACCTCAGTACTCAACTAGTACTTATTTCCTCGACCTAGTAAGGATGAAAGGTAAAGTTGGCCTCAGCGGAATTTGAACTTAGAAGGTAAGGCCGGAAGAAATGCCACTTAGTATTGTCTGGCACTGAAACGTTTCTGCCAGCTAGCCACATTTCACAGATCATTATGATAACGTTATTTCAAATATTTCTGAAGTAAAAAAATTCCATCTCTTCAAAATCAGCAACTTTTACTCATTCTTATGTATTACCTCCCCCTTTATATTATTTACCAATAAGATGATTATGCTTTTTTTTTTTATGGTTGCAAACACGTTTATACCTCGTCTGCATTTTCTTTAAACTATTACCCCCGACTGCATTATTCAGTAAATCTGGAACACTTTATGGCGGTTAATCTCAACGATGCAATTTGTTCATTCCCAAAAGGAATGGCTACATTATCGCCATTTAGGAAACAAGGGCGCGGTCAGTATTCTGAGGTCAACGCCTATGTATTAAAATTATTATTATTATTATTATTATTATTATTATTATTATTATTATATTATTATTATTATTATTATTATTATTATTCAGTATTTTATTCCTAATTGGTTGCTTGTGCGAAAGCATTGGTTTATATCAATGCTTGAAACTGCTGCTGTAACAGAATAGGCGTACGTGATAAATTGATTGTGAATTAAAATTTATTGTGGGCGTTTTACATTTATAAGCAGAGAACTTTGTTCTAAGTTGCCTGTGTTCATTTTCGGGTTCATTTACCTGACAGGAAAATATAGTAGATTTTCTGGAAAAGTGCAAGTTAACCCATTGATAGATATTGCTGATTTCGAAGGTCAAATAATTTACTGCATTTACCACATATATTCTTCGACTAATTATTTACAAGCTGTTCGGGTTAAATTTGACAGTTTGCATAAAATAAAAAGGAAACATCATTCCATGCAAAAATAAAAATATTTTTAAAATGTCAAAATATCAACAAGATCAGTGGTTCTCAGCCGGGATCCACATGGCTCTTGGGGGAACTACATGGCACTTAGAGGAATCTACACGGTCTTTCTGGAATCCACATAAACTTTTTTTTTGTCAGAATTTATGTGCAATAAATTGCTTGTACTTCTACAATACACAAAAATACTTTTTTTTATACAATTCTTAATAATATTTAATTATAAAAATGTAATTGAATTTTTTAAAAAAGAAGCATCGAATGGCTATGGAGGTCCAGTTGAGTAAAATATGAATCAAAGGAATCCATAGGCAAAAAATGGTTGAGAAGCATTCTACTAGATTGTCGCTGGGATATAAAACCATACTTAAAGTAGCCACCCTCAGCTTCCACCACGGCTCCAAGAGGACTCCAGGAACCTTGCGCAAGCATTCCTCCCTGTATCTCTGGGAAAACCTTCAAGCACCTCCTTGATCTTGGCCACCAGCTCAGCGTTGGTGTTACAGGCAGAATGGTTGGTCTCTTTCTCAACCGCGCCGCACACATAATAATCCAGGGATTATAGTCGAGGGAATTAGGAGGGAATTGAGCTGGTGAAGTTGAAGAAATTCTCACACAAACTCTTCTGACTCTTTCCGGAGGCATGGCCAGGAACCGAATTTTGCTGCCACATGTATGGCATCCTAGCAGCAGCAATCCTCTCCAGTCAGCGTTTGACCACAGTCTCACACAGCTTCATATAGCTGATTTGAGCCCAAGACACTGTTCAAAGACATGGGGCAGCGTGACATCAATCTCACTTGAGGGAACTGGGTTTTCTTGATGTCCATGTAACGTCTTAGTCTTTATAGTGTCCACAGAGATTCGGCAGCAGTCATAATGTCAGTATTTTGATACCCATCACGAATCATCATGATATAGAAAAGTCTTTTCCAGTATTCAGATGCTGCCCAGTCCTGCATGCCAACTAACTTTTACTCACCTACAATTTCAGTCTTTACATTCTCCAATGCCGTTTATTGTTCTCCAGTACATCAAATGGCATCTAACAAAAGGAGACATAACAAATCGTCCACTTAGTCATGACACCCCGTATATACAACGCATACACCACATTACAGAAATGTTGCATTCCCGAAACTCTTGCCGTAACGTAGTATTCTGTAATGCGAAACACAAATCCCACTGATTTGCTACTTATTTACCGTTCCATATTACATGGAAGTTCGCTCGACTTTCGTTTAACATAGAAATGGAAAATAGGTTTCAGCTTACGGAATCCAGTGCTATCCAAGATTTTCAGAAACACAACGCTTCCGTAAAGTGAGAGATGTTTGCATAAGGGCATTTTGAAAAGTATATATTTCGAATAAGAGTTTAGTGGCACCATCTCTAGCCGAGCAGTTATTCTGTGCTGATAATGAGAAATAACTCAGAAACATTTGGTACACGATATTGCTTTGAGGTGAGTGGAGACGCTAAACTTCCTTGTTCGAAAGTATAAGGACGCAGATAGTGTGTCGTATAGCCAACTGGAGACGGTGTTTTCTGGGGCTAGATAACAGTAACAATCGTCCTAACTACGACTGGCACATTATATTGGCAAATAATGAAAACTATATATATATATATTATATATATATATATAATATATATATATATATATATATATTATATATATATATATATATATGTGTGTGTGTGTGTTGTGTGTGTGTGTGTGTGTGTGTGTGTACACGTAAATATCTATAGACATATGTATATATATATATATGTATATATATATATATATATATACATATACATATATACACATATATATTTATACATATATATACAAGTATACACACATTGTAATGTATATATTTATAATACATATATGTGAGGGCGCGTGGCTTAGTGGTTAGGGCATTCGGCTCATGATCGTAAGGTTGTGAGTTCGATTCCCGGCGACGCGTTGTGTCCTTGAGCAAGACACTTTATTTCACGTTGCTCCAGTCCACTCAGCTGGCAAAAATGAGTTGTACTTGTATTTCAAAGGGTCAGCCTTGTCACTCTCTGTGTCACGCTGATTATCCCCGAGAACTACGTTAAGGGTACACGTGTCTGTGGAATGCTCAGCCATTTGCACGTTAATTTCACGAGCAAGCTGTTCCGTTGATCGTATCAGCTGGGACCCTCGTCGTCGTAACCGGCGGAGTCTTTTTTTTTTTTAATACATATATGTATGCATATATATATATATATATTATATATATATATATATATATATGTAAGGTAGATAGATATATATGTATGCATGTATGCATGTATACTCAGTCATTTATAGGGTGGGCCATTAGTTGCATAAAAGTTATTTTAAATTGTAATTCAAAACCTTGTCACAAATACAATTAGAAACATTAAAAAAATTCGTGTGCAACTTATGAGGAACGTTTTATGTTCCATCCTGTATATAAAGTTACACACACACACACATACAGCCACCACCACCCCACACACACATACGAATACACACACATGCATTCATAATACATGCATAATACATACACTGATACATTCATATATATATATATATATATTATATATATATATATATATATATGTAAGGTAGATAGATATATATGTATGCATGTATGCATGTATACTCAGTCATTTATAGGGTGGGCCATTAGTTGCATAAAAGTTATTTTAAATGTAATTCAAAACCTTGTCACAAATACAATTAGAAACATTAAAAAAATTCGTGTGCAACTTATGAGGAACGTTTTATGTTCCATCCTGTATATAAAGTTACACACACACACACATACAGCCACCACCACCCCACACACACATACGAATACACACACATGCATTCATAATACATGCATAATACATACACTGATACATTCATATATATATATATATATATAATATATATATATATATATATATACTCTTTCACTCTTTTGTTTGTTTCAGTCATTAAACGGCTGCCATGCTGGGGCACCACCATGAACAATTTTCGTTGAATGAATCGACCCCAGTACTTTTTTAAAAGTCTGGTATGAATTCTATTGGCTTCTTTTGCCGAACCTCTAAGTTACAGGACATACACATACCGGTTGTCAAGCGGTCGTGGGACACACGCGCACGCACACACACACACACACACACACAAACACACACACACACACACACCAACACCGGTTGTCAAGCGGTGGTGAGTCACACATACACACACACACACTCAGACACACACACATATACGACGGGCTTCTCTCAGTTTCCGTCTACCAAATCCTTTCACAAAGCTATGGTCGCCCTTTGGTTATAGTAGAAGACTGACCCCGGAACCATGTAGCTGGAAAGTAGGCTTCAAGCTTCTTACCACACAGTCACACAGTTTCCATCAAGCACGTTCACTCACAAGGCTTTGGTCGGCCCGAAGCTATAGTAGAAGACACTTGGCCAAGGTTCTACGCTGTGAAACTGAACCCAGTACCATGTGGTTGGGAAGCAAGCCTCTTTTATTCATTATATTGGCCATGAAGGCCTTACATAGAAAAGCTACGGGCTGGACAGCGACATAATGTTATGAAATGACAAATGAAAAATAATGATATATGGGGGCAAAAAGCAACGCCCGCCGATTGCTGCTTACTCGAGAACATTGCTCTTTTATATTACATTTACGAGGCATTTTTCACCTCTTACATTTTTCACAGTTCAATATGAAAATTCATTTACGAGGCAACAAATCTCTTACATTTTTTACAATTCAAAAACAAAAATTAGGCACTAAGCCTCTTACTTTTAGTTTGAACTTTCATGCCCGACCAGGCTCCTCGCCTCATTCAAACATCTGGACGGTGCCAAATCGGGCCATTTTAACATGAATCTAAAGGTGTCCTCGGGGAAGGAGTCCATCACCCTGCACAAATCGGTCTCCCGAAGGCCAGTCAAGGACCTCCGTGCAGGATAGAATCCCTTCCATTCGGCCTTTCTTTTTAAACTTCTTTACGAAGCTTTCCAATGGCCCTCCCTTATGGAAGAGGATCACAAATTCCTCACCCTTAGCATGGGAAATGCCTACAGTTTCAAACTTCGGTGGCACAATTCCCACCGTAGGTGCTTCGGGACATGCCAGCAGTGTGTCACAAACCGTCGGCAATGTCCCGTTTTTCTTTTTCTTCTTTATTCCTTGAGCCACGGGAGGGTGGAGTTCTTCCGTTTTGTCCGGAAGATCTTCCTTCCCTTCCGTAGCCTTCGGATCTGTTGGTGGGCAACCATTGTTGCACACATTTCTTTTTTCCTTTTTTCGAGGTCTTCACCTCCTCGACGGCCTCCTTCTCTCCCTCCAATGGGGGAGCAGGGAGCGGTATTTTTATTAACTGCTCCAGGACCTTGCCTTGGTTCTGAGGACAGTTCTTTTTAATGTGGCCTGGTTCCAGGGATAGGTGACACTTAGGGGGGGGGGGCGATATCCGTCAAGCATCACCAGATACCTAGAACCGGGCAATCTCAAAAAATCTGGAAATACTAGATTTTCGGCTGTTTGGGTCCATAGGGTCAAAACAGCTTTTGACCCCTCCCAATCAACCGCAGGCAAGATTTTCACATTAAAGAGCTTAGCTCTGTTGCCACCCAGACCCCGGCGGATAGTATCCTCTATCCACCCGGGTTCTATTCCGAGTGGCAAACCACAGACCCAAGCCCTCGTCAACTTCCACTCACAATAAGTGGGAAGAACCAAAATTTCTCTGCCCCAAAGGGCTGGCTCGCAAATTCGTGAGCCTCCTCGGGAGAGTCAAATAGCAACCACGTACTTGACCCCCCCCCCCCCCGAGATGTATTTAATAGTTGGCAGATACTCTGCCAACTCTTTTTCTATCATATTTTTCTCAAATATGGCTATGGTGTCGAGGGACTTGGAGTAAGTCCTCAACACCACCGTCTTCTTTTCGAACTCCTTCAACCATTGTTTGGGTGGTATTATTTCCCACTCTACAATTTTGTCCATGTTATTTGCCATGCTAAATTAAAAGTCCTAAAAACTTTTCACAAAATTAAAACAATGAAAGAAGAAAAAGAGAGAAATCAAAAAAGAAAGTCTCAACAAAAAGGAAGAAAAAAATAAACAGTTCAATAAAGAAGTTTCAAATAAATGATAGAAGAAGAGAGGGCAACAGTTCAGAAAACACAGCAAAAAATCCTCTGGCCACTCGGTACTCCAGGCTTTCAATTTGAAACTGGAACGCCACAACTTGGAAAACAGCTTTTCACAGTAGTTGTATCTTCTTTGATTCCACAAATTCATTAAAGAGAATTCACTAAAGTATATAAATTTTTCAAGCGAATTTCGCGCAACTATTCTCAAAATTAATTGAGAAAAAAGCACTATTCACTGAGTGAACAAGTTTGGGAGGCGGAGATATGCCCCCAAACAATAATTCTCACTATTAAGTGAGAAAAACTATACACTCCACTGCAGGCAGACCAGAGTTTAGAATCCCATATGAGGACTTCTTGCTTGTACAAAAATAACGCAAACAACAAACCCCCACTCGACCCCAAAAGCAAAAGTTTTACCTTACAGTAGAATCAATTTTCGTCCGCTGCAAGCCAGCGTGACGATCTCATTCAGTGGTGCGAATAAACAACACTGACAACACCCATGCGCAGAAGCGAGCTTCTTTTAGTCATTACATTGGCCATAAAGGCCTTACATAGAAAGGAAGCTACGGGCTGGACATACACATAATAATATGAATGACAAATGAACTGGTGAAAAATGAGAGCAACAAGCAACGCCCGTCGATTGCTGTTTACCCTAAAACATTTTAAAGTTTCATACTCGAGGCAATAAACATCTTACACAGTTAAAAAAAAACATTTATGAGGCAATGAACCTCTTTCATTTTAACAATACAAGAAACATTTATGAGGTAATAAACCTCTTACACGATTCAATAAAAATACAATAAAAATACAATATAAATGAGGCACCAAGCCTCTTACGTTTATTATCAGTTATATACTTTCCTGCTCAACCAGGCTCCTCGCCCTAGTCAAACACTTGGACGGTGCCAAGTCGAGCCGTTTTAACACAAATCTAAAGGTATCCTCTGGGAAGGAGTTCATTATCCTGCACACATCGGTTTCCCGTATGACCTCCGCAGCCACCTGCGAAGGACACTCAGGGTTCTCCGTGCAGGACAGAATCCCCCCACCTTCGGTCTTTCTTTTTAAACTTCTTAATGAAGCTTTCTAGTGTCCCTCACTTATGGAAGAGGACCCCAAATTCCTCCTCCACAGCATGGGAGGGGTCTACTGTTTCCACCTTCGGTGACACAATTCTGGCAGTGTGTCACAAATCGCTAGCAGTGTCCCGTTTTTCTTTTTCTTCTTTTTTCCCTTGAGTCACGGGAGAGTGGAGTTCCTCCACTTTGTCCAGAAGATCCTTCCTCTCTCTTTTTTATTGCCTTTTTCAAGGAGGTTTCCACTTCCTCGACTTCCTTCTCTCTCTCCAATGGAGGAGCAGGGAGCGGTATCTTTATTAACTGCTCCAGCACCTTATTTTTGTCCTGGGGGCAGTTCTTTTTGATATGGCCCGGTTTCAGGCACAGGTAACACTTGGCGGGGGTGGGGGCGTCCGTCAAGCATCACCGGATACGTGGACCCAGCCATTCTTAAAAAATCTGGGAATACCAGATTTTTGGCTGATTGGTCCATAGGGTCAAAACAGCTTTTGATCTCTCCCAATCAGCCGCAGGCAAGATATTTACGTTGAGGAGCTTGCTATTGCTGCCACCCAGACCCCGGCAGATAGTATTCTCTATCCACTCGGGTTCAGTTCCGGGTGGCAAACCACAGACCCAAGCTCTCGTCAACTTCTTCCCACAATAAGTGGGAAGAAACAAAATTTCTCTGCCCTCACCGGTTGGCTCGCGAATTTGCGAGCCTCTTCGGGGTGTGTCAAATAGCAACCACACGGTTGCGTATTTGACCCCGCTCCTAGAGATGTACTTAATAGTTGACATATATTCAGCCAACTCTTTTTCTATAAAATTTTTTTCGAAGACGTCGATGGTGTCGAGGGACATGGAGTAAGTCCTCAACACCACCGTCTTCTTTTCAGACTCTTCCATCCTTTGCTTGGATGGCATTATCTCTCACTCTACAATTTTTTCTTTGTTCTTTGTCATGATAAACTAAACAGTTCAAAAACGGTTCAGAAAAGTTCAAACAATTAGAGAGAAAAATCAAAAAGAAAGAAAGTTCCGGCCAAAAGGAAGTAGAAAAAAATAAACAGTTCAATAAAGAGTTTCAAAATGAAAGATAGAAGAGAGGGCGACATTTCAAAACACAGCAAAAATTCCTTTGGCCATACGGTACTCCAGGCCTTCAATTTGAAACTGGAGCGCTACAACTTTCACAGCTTTTCACAGTAGTTGTATCTTCGTTGAATTCCAAAAATTCACAGCCTTCAATTTGAAACTGGAACACAGCTTTTAACAGTTGTATTATTCCACAAAATTATTCCACAAAATTATTCACCAGCATGAACTAACTTTCCAAGCGAACAATTCTCAAAATTAATTGAGAACAACACTATTCACGGAACTAAGTTTGGAGGCAGGATACGCCCCCAAACAATAATTTTCATAATCAAGTGAGAAAAACTATATACTCTACAGCAGGCAAACTAGAGTCTAGAGTCTAGTGAGGACCTCTTGCTTGTACCAAAAGAAATATCACAAACAACAAACCCCCACTGGACTAAAAAAGCAAAAACCTTACCTTACAGCAGAGTCTTTTTCACAATCAATTTTCGTCCGCTGCAAGCCAGCGAGACGACTTCATTCAGTGCTATGAACAACTGCCAACAAACGCATGCGCAGAAGCAAGCTACAGCCATGCCTATGCCTATACGTTTGTTTATTTCTATTTTCTGGAGCACCACTTGAAGGGTTTAGGTGAACAAGTCGACCCCAGTGTTTCTTTGCTTTTTAAGCCAGACAGTTATTCTATCGGTTCGTTTATACCGAACTACTAAGTAATTAATACCAGTTGTCAAGCCGTGGTGGCGTCCAAACACACAGACACATACATAAATATACTTACATACATGTATATATAGAAATATATGTATACATACAGATATACATATACAAATACATATACATACATACATACATACATACATACATACATACATACATACATACATACATAAACACATACACACACATACATGTATGTATGTATGTATGTATGTATGTATGTATGTATGTATGTATGTATATATATATATATATATATATATATATATATAGGAGATAAATAAAAATATATGCATACATACAAACATATATGTACGTACCTACATCTACATGTATATATACATGCATATATCAATAATTATACGGGAGTACAGGACATCACAATAAGACGTAGAAACGGAAAAAGCCAAAAAACAAAAAACAAGAAAACGGAAAACGAAAAACAAATACAGGACGAGCTACACAAGGACAAAACCCCCGTCATCAGCTGTCGCTAAAGGAGTCAGGCATGTTTCGAAGGCATAACAGAACACTAATCCAATAGGCCTTCCTGCGAGAGAATTAAAATAAAATTTCAAGCAGCGGGGCACAATGAGTACGAACACAGACAAGACGTAACAATAAGACTGCAAAATTAAAATACATGTACAAAAACAAACACAAGAGGACGAACGAAAAAGCCTTTTTTCTGGCATAGACAACAATAAAACTGCAAAAATAAAAATACATGTACAAAAAGTACAATTAGTTACAAAACGAGAAAATAACAAGAATACTATACAGGAAATCAACCACACAAGGGGACGAACGAAGAAGCCTTTTGCTGGCAAGGACGAAAGTGTAGTAGCAGCGCGTGGAGGCAGTCTTTTCAATAGTGGGAACCACGTGTAAAGGAATTTTGTTTTATAGGCAAGGAAGAGGGAAGGAGGAGGGGGACACGCGGCGAAGAGAGAGGAGGAGGGGGAGGGAGAAAGATTGAAGAGGTTAAAGCAAAGGGAGAGAGTACCGCATCTTCAATATAATAATATAAATATATAAAAAAAAAAGGGGACCAAGAAGTGGATCGAAACGACGAATCGGAACGAACCTGATGCGGGGCGCTGTCAGACAATAAGGAGATAAATAAAAATATATGCATACATACAAACATATATGTACGTACCTACATCTACATGTATATATACATGCATATATCAATAATTATACGGGAGTACAGGACATCACAATAAGACGTAGAAACGGAAAAAGCCATATATATATACATATAATGACAGGATTTTTTCACTTTCCGTCAAGCGAATTCACCCTCAAGTCTTTGGTCGGCCCGGAACTGTTATAGAAGACACTTGCCGAAGGAGTCATGCAGTGGGAATGAACCCTGAACCATGTGGCCAGGACGCAAATGTTTTATCACACAACCACGTTGTTTATTTATTCATTTATTTATCTATTTATTTAACTAAGATGTCTGCTGTCTGTTGACGTTAATGATGACTTAATACCGTTCTGGATTATTGTCCATTGCTTTTTACTTCTTGAAAGGTTAATATTGTAAAGTGTGGACGCCTGAAGAAACGTGGGTGTTATTGACTAGCGTGGCAAAATGCTAACTCTGGACGATAATGCAATGAAACTTGAGACAGCATTGTAAATATGTATTACCTGCAATTCATGATGATGCATCAACATCAATAAAATTGAAATGCAGAAATATTCAAATGCTTTCAAAGTAAAAGTATTGTAGTCTGCTACATATTAAGCAAATATAATGTAATTTACTCTTTGATCAAGAACTGTTTTAATGATAGAGCTAAGAAAACGTCAACGTTGTGTATAAAGAGTAGTAAAGCGAAAAGGAACATAAGTTTGGACTCATTTGCATGAAGAACAGTAAGAGGGAATGGGATGTAAATTTTCAAAGATTTTACTGTCTGATTACAAGAGAAATTTTGCAGATGGCGTGGAGGCCAGGGTCCTGCTGAAAGGAAGTGAAATTCGAGTTTACTCAGTAGCGCTTTCCGTGTACATGGCATACAAATGATGATACACTGGAAGACACATTGAACATAACAAACAAC
>NC_042997.1:139291045-139321045 GCF_006345805.1 Octopus sinensis | reverse complement strand
TCAGTGGTTAGAGCGTCGAGCTTACGATCGTGGGGTTGTGAGCTCGAATCCCGGACCGGGCTGTGTGTTGTGTTCTTGAGCAAGGCACTTTATTGCTCCAGTTCACTCAGCTGTAGGAATGAGTTGCGACGTCACAGGTGCCAAGCTGTATCGGCCCTTGCCTTTCCCTTGGATAACACTGGTGGCGTGGAGAGGGGAGCTGGTATGCATGAGCGACTGCTAGTCTTCCACAAACAACCTTGCCCGGAATTGTGCCTGGGAGGGTAACTTTCTAGGTGCAATCCCATGGTATGTGTCGTGACCGAAGGGGGTCTCATATATATATATATATATATATATGGCTTGGTAGACACGTATGTAGGTGTTTAAATGAATTTAGTTAATATATATATATATATATATATATATTATATATATATATATATATATATATATATATATATGTATACACACACACACACACACACACACACACACAACACACACACATCACACATACACACACACAAATATCTATTGCAATATACAAGGGTAAGATCTAGGGATCTAAGCGTAGGAAGTTTGTAAGCTTCAAGCAGTCCGTGGTAGGTATAGAGATCAAAAACTGGGGACAGCGTACGAGAAAGAACAATAACAATTTATTGGCATCGATAAGCTGATAGTTTCTTTATAGCTCACGGCTAGCAATTAGGGTTGCTATAAATATGAATAAAAATCAAGATTGAGAGTGTGGAACAGGTAAAATGCAGGCTACATATGTTTCTCAGCTAGCTGATCCTTTAATAGTTAAGTAACTATTACATCAGCGGATCAGCTAGCTAAGAAACATATGTAGCCTACATTTTACCCGTTCCACTCCTGAATTTGCATATATCTATATCTATCTATATATATCTATATATAGATATATAGATCGCCATGATAGATCGTTAGCCACTACACACGTTTTATTCTCTCCTTGTTTCTCTCCTTGTTTTTTCTGTGTCCCTTTCTGTAGAAGAGCGTAGGCTCAAAACGTAAAAGACTTTTTCTATTCCTGAGCGTTATACTAATACATCTGTTTGTTTTGTACACCACCTGTCTTCGTCTTTTGTTTTTTTCGTAAACTCTCCCTATATATCTATATCTATCTATCTATCTATCTATCTATCTATCTATCTATCTATCTATCTATCTATCTATCTATCTATCTATCTATCTATCTATCTATCTATCTATCTATCTATCTATCTATCTACATACATACATACATACATACATACATACATACATACATACATACATACATACATACATATGTATGAATCTATGTCAAAGGGACAAGAGAGTTCAGTTAGTTAACTAGCATGATGACATTCCGTTTTAATAAGCTTTCTAGGGTAAGTTGTTTTGGGGCTTGTCTTCATTCCACAACTGCATCTAACATTAGGTTTACCGCCATTTTGCAAGACTATTTTATTGTTTTACTCATTCTTCTTGTTTCAGTCATTGGACAGCGGCCATGCAGGGACACCGACTTTAAGGGTTTAATCGAACAAATAGACCTCAGTTCTTATTTTCTTTTTAAAGTTTGGTAAATATTTTATGGGTAATTCATTGCTGAATCGTTAAATTAGGGGAGTGTAAATAAACCAACACTGGTTGTCAAGTAGCATGGAGACAAAAATATAAACACTCGAGTACACCCCCCACACACACACACGGCCGGCTCCCACACAATTTCTGGATAGCAAATTCACTCACATGGCTTTGGTCAGCCCGGGGGTTATAGTAGAAGACACTAACCCTAGAGTGGGACTGAACCTCAAACCACGAGTTTGCAAAAAGAACTTCTTATCCACACATCCTTGCTTGCTTATATACTTTACTGGAATTAGTTATTCTATATTTTATTTTTGAATTTATCGGGAACATGTTTTTTTCTTTTTTAATTTCTGTTATATTTTGACGAGCTGCGATTTTCCAGAACACACTCTCATTTCCAGATGCCCTTCAGATCAACATCAAGCGATGAAATATAGACGTAAAGTAAACAGAAACACAATATATGAGGTTTGTTTTTTATCTACACCACAGTTTCATCAACCTAATTCCCTGATCTTCATCAAACACTTACATATATCGTCGTTGGAGGGCTGAGGATATGATTAATATGCATCTTGCTGCAGTTCACAAATCGGTGTAAAAACCAAGAAAATGCTTAATATCTCATCCTTGGGCATAATTCAACTCCTCTATTTTTTAGTTTTAGTTTTAGGCAAGATTCAGAAAGTCAGAGCTTTTTTTCTAAATATATATTGGTCTTTGTTTTTTGTATTGTTGCGTAAGGTGGTTCGGTCACGCGGCCCGGCGTCCAGAGGGTGAGCTGATTCGCGATGTCCTCCTCCCACCTCCACTTCCCAGCTGGCGCAAACACACAGGTGGGCAGCTGAAGACCTGGGCAACGACGATAAAGGAGGACCTCTCCGAACTATCAGATCCGCAGTTGGTCGGTCTGCGCAGATGGAACCGCGAATGGCTCGCTATCTCTAGTGACCTCGCACGGGACCGTCGAGCATGGGCCGCCAGGGTTCGTGATGCAGTTAGGACCAGAGAAGAAGCCGGCTCAATCCGCCCTGGGTGAACGCCGTCACAAGTACAAGTACCAGCTTCAATATTTTACATCAAATAGGGAGGCGAGCTGGCAGAATTGTTAACACTCTGGACAAAATGCTTAACAGCATTTCGTCTGTCTTTATGTTCTGGTTTCAAATTTCGCCGAGGTTGACTTTGCCTTTAATCCTTTCAGGGTTGATAAAATAAGTACCAATTCGGCACTGGTGTCGATGTAATCAACACACTCACCACACCGAAATTGCTGGCCTTGTGTTAATATTTGAAACCAATAATCTGCATCAAATAATTGACAAAATGACTCATATCTTTAGATATGAAATAGTAAGGATTCGATACGTGTGCACTGTAGCATGGTACTGCAGATCAACGGTCTCCAAACATTTTTGTACCACAGACAGCTTTCATGCATGACAACTTTTCCACGAACCGGCGTATCGCGGTTATAACAGAACATGATAAAGTGCATGATATATAATTTAATTATTACATAATACATATATATATTACATATATAATACATATAAATACCCTGTAGACTGCGATAGTCAATCAAATTGAAATAAAATTTTAAAATTTATTATTTTTGTGCGGCCTTGCTGTAGAGTGTATAGAAATACTAAAAGACAAATTTACAATATCCATAACATAAGCCAAACTACTTTAATCATAATTGATATAATTGATATAAATACAAGCATAGTACATATTAAAAAATAGCAAACGATACATGTTATTCTTGTGCTCATTTATTTGTTTCTATTATTGGACTTTGATCCCGCTGAGGCATTGGCCCCCAAGAGTTTTATTTGCTCATAATGATGCCAATATATATTGTTTGGTATTTAAAATGATTTCTATATAGTAAACCACTAAGATACATAACATAAAGGGATACCAGTCTACAACGGTATAAACACAAGCACAGCAACACACACACTCACACACACACACACACACACACACACACACACACACACACACACACACACACACACACACACACACACACACACACATACACTCACACACACACTTACACACTCATACACACTCACACACATACACACACACACAAACACACACAAACAGACACACACACTCACGCATACATTTATTGTGTTTTTGTGCGTTTGTGCTCGAGTGTGTATGTGTAAATGAAATAAGAAAGCCAAGTTGTATAATTGCTTTAACAAATTTCAGAACATTTTATCTGATATTTCAGTATAAAAATGTCCTTCTCAGAATTCAAAAGAAAATAAAAAATAAAATTGAGTCATAACGTAATCTTTTACGTCCTCAAAATATTACACAACTATTAAATATGTTTCTTAACCATAGCATTCTCCCTCACGGGACAATTTCCGTGAGTTGAAATTTCTATGCTGACTGGACTGCAATGATGTGCTTTAGTAATCAACATCTTGTTTACTATTTCAGAGCAGGAAACGTCTTAATGATTTTGCCTAGGTCAATTGAAGACGTCATGATTTGAATTAGTAGTAGTAAATTTTCTTACTTTCTTCCCATTCTCTCAATGTAATTGATCTCACTTGGTTAAGTGAAGATGCATCAATAAAAGTAATAGGTAAAACATATTGATGGTAATAGTAGAAATACTATTAAATATGTTTAAAAGAAATAAGAAAAACAAGCACTCACAATATAATTCTTTTACAATATATATGTTGAAATCTCAGACCGTATACAATGTATTAGACTGGAAAGAAAGTTCTGTCGCATTTTTGACACAATCACTTTGAGTTTCCTTTCTCAATAGTTACAACAAAATAAGCATTAGTTTTTACATTCTGTTTTTTTTTCCTTTGTAGATTACTTTATACCATAGCATCAAATTTTAACCTTTTAGAACAAGTTTAGATTAGACCTGTATCGATATTGCGTATATTCAAAAGAGGTTCTTCAGCAATGGAAATGGCAAAAAATATTCGTTCTGTCTAATGAAATAGAGCTTTAACTGTTCGACATTCCAGCAGTGATTTTGCCAGTTTCAGTCAGAAAATTTCCCCCTCGAAACTTCTCCTCGATCTGTTTGACCAAGTTCTGCCAATATTTGTCTTCTGAAAAGAGGTAGTTGACGAAATCCAAAGCAAATGGCACGAGAATTAACAAAACAGTTCAAATCAAGTCATATTTCGATCATCTTCATGGATTGGGAAATGTGTCTAAACCTAGTGGATACCTTATCATTAAACTGCTTGTCAGCTTAAAGAGTTGCTCTCTGTTCGTCATTGAAGAGTAGACTTGCTACCGATCCGTTCCTGAGTATAATCATCACAAGTGACAACAATTAGCACTGAAACCAGAACAACGCTTGAAAAAATGTCATGATCTAGGTGGGACATGAGGCAGTGTCATCCACCACGAAGTGTTCAATGAAAATGAAACAGTTAATGTGGAAAAGTATTGTTGTCATTTGGAAGCATCAATGTTTTACAGATAAGGTAACTGATGAGGTAGGAAACATGCATAAAACTATGAACTTGTTAACACACAAAAATAAAATTTTTTCCTCTGAAGATGAAAATTCTCTATCTTTGTCTCTGAGAATTGTTGGCAACTACCGTTAGACTTTTAAATGCATTTTCCCGCTAAAGACAAATTTCAATTTCCAGAGAATTTAGTTACGTATGTAATCTAATACAACACCACCTACATGAATTATCTAAAGTGGCTGGCTCGAGTTACTCCTCTTTTGATCAGTTTTTGTAATTTTGTAGGTATATCTATACTCTGTGTATAAAAGTTGAAGTTTATGAAAGACTTTCCATACTGTTTCCCTTTTTTTCTTGCAACTTTTCCAATGAAAATATTGTTTTTTTTTTTGGGGGGGGGGGTTGTAGTTGTTAGCCTCTGACAAAGCAAAGCTAAGACCGAATGGCGTTTCGTTCATGACCATTTCGTCTATTTCTAGTTTATTTCTAGTATATTCGGTATCGAGAGCTATTCTATCCAATATATCACTCACTTCTGAAGATGGAAAGTTGTCACTTAAATAAGATTTAGCTGCTATTTCTGGCAGGTCCAGCGAATCCATAGAGGCTGACATTAACGTTATTTGTACTGAAGGTATGCGGATATATTCTTAGCCAGTGGTATTTTTATAGTCACCACAGCGCAGTGTTTCCTACAGGCAATATCGTATATCTTGGTTTCACAACACCATGCCGCCACTAAGAACCTAATTCATTGACATTCTCCTTAAGCTACGGATTATGTTAAATGTCATATACTGAAATGCGACACACTGACGCTACTGTCAGTTGCATCATGGGATCCTATGGCTGGCTTCACATTATCTCTGTGGTTCGTGAGCTATTGTACAGCTGTCTCTCGTTTTCGGGATTACTAAAATATAACCTTTGAAATGTGACAAATTGTAAAAGTCATCTAAACCAGAGTGGTTACACTTCCTGTCGATGATGACATTGATGTTGACACCATACTCAAGCTGATGGTGGGTGCATACCCACACATAGCTTTTAGCTATTTAGTTGTTTATTTATCCTCTAGGGAGTTAGGTCTTAGGTCACGAATGATATTTGCAAGCTTTTAACACGAAAACTTCCCTTATGGCTTACACGATATTGTTTTCCTTATTTTGAATGCTTGGTTGATGTATCTTGTTTCAGAGTGTTATGCGATCGCTATCAGAAACTGTTTGGACTGATGTTAAACATCTCCCGAAGTTTATTTCAGGTGTGAGTAATGAAGCGAAGTGCTGACAAAATCGTGAGCACATCAGACAAAATGCTTAGCGGTATTTCTTCCGGCTTAGGCGGCGAGCTGGCAGAAACTTTAGCACGCCAAGCGAAATGCCTAGCCGTATTTCGTCTGTCGTTACATTCTGAGTTCAAATTCCGCCGAGGTCGACTTTGCCTTTCATCCTTTCGGGGTCGATTAAATAAGTACCAGTTACGCACTGGGGTCGATATAATCGACTTAATCAGTTTGTCTGTCCTTGTTTGTCCTCTCTGTGTTTGGCCCCTTGTGGGTAGTAAAGAAATAGGTATATCTCCCGGCTTAGGTTTTGAATTCAAATCCCGCTGAGGTCGAATTTGTCTTTCATCCTTTCCAGGTCGATAAAATAAACACCAATTAAGTATTCGGTTTGATGTAATCGCCTATCCCTCTCTCCCAAAATTTCGGGCCTGGTGCCTGTAATAAGTAGAAATAATTTTAACGTCATCGAGGGAAAGTCCATCTCTTGTCTAATTTCATATCCTCATCACTATTCCAAGAACTGGCACTTCAAATGCATTGTGAGACATTGTTATGCTTGAGAAAAATTTCCACTGCTTATATGTTTCTTAGACTTAGCAATTTCATTTTTGTTCGTAGTAATACTGACTGAAATATTTTCATCAGTACATCAGTACCAAAGAATTCATTCCTTAAAAGAGAGTGGGAGAGGGAGATGGAGAGAGAGAGAGAGAGAGAGAGAGAGAGAGAGAACGCAATATACATATATATGTAAGTATATATATATATATATATATGTATGTATGTATGTATGTATGTATGTATGTATGTATGTATGTATGTATGTATGTAAGGAAAGAGAGAAAGGGAGAGAGAGACGTTCAGAGAGAGTAAGTCGTTGATATAGATGCTTCGGTATTCAATACAGTTTGCGCAAGTTCTACTATTAGGTTTGAATGTTTTCTTGGTTAAATTACAGTTAAAAATGTTATTAAATCTAGCTGTCTCTCAGAAGTGTGGATTTTCCTAGTGTAAGATCTTAAGATCGTCAATAAAGAAATTATAGGTTGCATTGAATTTCCTTGCTGTTATAGAGCATCGCATACAATTATTGTAGAACATCGCATATACAATTGGTGGATTTATGCAAAGGAAAAGGCAGTATATAAAGTGTTGAAATAAAAAAAGAGAAGTACAAAGAGATGGAGAGAAAAGCAGAGAGAGAGAGAGAGAGAGAGAGAGAGAGAGAGAGAGAGAGAGAGAGAGAGAGAGGCAGGGACAGATAGTGAGAGGCAGAGAGAGAGAGATGGGGGAGAGAAAGAGGGAGGGTGGAGAGAGAAACTTACTTTTAGGAGGTTTCCTTTCGAACGATAAATCAATTATAAGTACGCACACACACACGCATGCAAACACACACATGTACACACATACACACACATATACACAATACATACATATATATATTAATATATTAATTCATATATACTTATATAAATATAAATACCCCCATATATATATATATATATATATATATATATGTAATAGATACAATAGAAAAGGTTCAAACCAGGCAGACTACGACTAACACATACATACACGGGTTTAATTAAGATAGAATAAAAGTTGTCCAATCTGAAACATATATTGATATATTAGAAATATAATAATATAGAAATATAAGAATATATGAATACTATAAATATACATGAACATATAGATATATAGTTATGTAAACATAATAATAATAATAGACTATAGATAAATAGGCGTAGGAGTGGCTGTGTGGTAAGTAGCTTGCTTACCAACCACATGGTTCCGGGTTCATTCCCGCTGCATGACACCTTGGGCAAACGTCTTCTACTAAAGCCTCGGGCCGACCAAAGCCTTGTGAGTGGATTTGGTAGACGGAAACTGAAAGAATCCCGTCGTATATATGTATACACACACACACACCACACACACACACACACACACACATATATATATATATATATATATATATGTCTGTGCGTGTATATATTTGTGTGTATGTGTTTGTTCCCCGTTAACATCGCTTAACAACCGATGGCAAAAGAGACCGATAGAATAAGTAATAGACTTCTAAAGAATAAGTCCTGGGTGCTCGTCTAAAGGCGGTGCTTCAGCATGGCCGTAGTCAAATGACTGAAACAAGAAAAAAGAGAGTATAAAAATAATGAAATATAGAAAAATACGTTTTTTAAAACTTCTAAACATAATATAGAGAAAGTAACAGGCATTAAAAAGAGTTTTGGGTAACATGTTAGAGGAAAATAATGTGTTCCAATGATCGTTTCAGGTATGCATTCGTGCAGATTACATAAGAATCTTAAGATTTACTTCCATAGAATGCCCCCAACATCAGGGAAAATAGTGCTTACGCTATATATGTATGTGTTAATCGTAATCTACCTGATTTGAACCTTTTCTACTGTATCTATTATACTTGTCTAGCGCCTCGGTTTCAACTTGAGCACTTCTACGCTATATTTTTCGAAAGAAAATTATATATATATATATATATATATTATATATGTATATAATATGTACATAGAATCATAGAAGCATACGTACGTATACGTATATACATATGCATGCACGCACACACACACAAACTCACATATGAATACATACACATATATATGTATATAAATATATATATGTATATATATATATATATATATATATATATATATATATATATATATATATATATATATTATATATATATATATATATATGTATATGTATATATATACATATACAAATATTTATATATATATATATATATATATATATATTATATATATATACACATGCAAATATTTATATATATATATGTACATATATACATATGTATACGTATTATATATATATATATATATATATATATATATATATATATATATATATATGTATAAGAACTCCCGACGTTACGGTCGTGAGCCGAATGCCCTAACTACTGAGCCTCGCGCCTTCACGCGTGTGTGTGTATATAGATAGATTGATAGATAGATAGATAGATAGATAGATATATCGTCATGCTTAGTTTCATGTGTCAGGATAATTAACCAGGATTTTATGAGCCTTTCTATAACAGTAACTAGTGCAACATGTGCGCATTTATTTCAGCAGCCATAAACATGTTTAGTAATTTCAGGTATCAAAATTACAAATTTATGTATTTCATGTATTGTTTGTTTGTATGGTATTCATGTTTTTATGCCTATATGTTATATATATAATATATATATATAGAGAGAGAGAGAGATGCATTATATGTATGCAAATACATAGGTACGTATGCTTGTACTAGTGTATGTGCATCATGTATGTATGTATGTGTATGATTGTGTGTGTGTGTGCGTATACACACATACACACATTTCTGATTTTATTTTTCACATTTCTATGCAGTAAAGAAGGTGTCCCAATTCTCAAACAAAATCTTTCATTGTAATTTGGATATCACATAAGTGGCTATGTACAAACGTATGTATGTATGTATGTATGTATGTATGTATGTATGTATGTATGTATGTATGTATTTACGTATATATGTATGCGAGCAAGTATGTATGCATGTATGTATGTATGTATGTATGTATGTATGTATGTATGTATGTCTCTTCTATTTTTTAATTATTACAAATCTTCTACTGAGGAGGGAGAAGATTTCCATCAAAGATAAAAGGCTCCATCTTTGAGATGTAGTTAACACAGACAAATTCGCATTTGGTACTTGAGAAAAGTCTTGTATATTTTTACAGTTCCACTCACAGATTGGACTTGTAATGCAAGAAATCCGGCCTGTTATGCTTACATTTGACAGAAGTTTTGATGGGAATATTCCACCAGTATTCATTGAGTTTGTGTTTATTAGAGAGTTTGTAAGTTTATTTCAGGATAGTCTTTTTTGCGGATGGCATTGTAACTTGTTTTTGTAACAACATCGTGCTACATAGGGACAACATTTTAGGACAGCTGCTAATCACATGCATAATGTCTTCCACAGGAACATGGCATAGCCTACACATGCGGTTGCATCTTGGGATTACAAGAGCGTCACTGTATCTCTTGTTCACCAGGTACTTTGTAGCAATCTCCTGTTCCAGGATTGCAAACGCATAGCCTTCAAAGTGTAATGATGTAGTGGTCTTGTGACCAAGACAGGCTGTGCTTCGTGTCAATTCTACTGTCTTCTTCAAGCTTCCGGGCAACATTCCCATACATGGTCTTCTTTTTTAATGCTGAGTGCTTTCAATTCAGGTCTTCCCTGAGATAAGAGAGCCCAGCTGTTTTGGGGCTGTATAGGAGATCATCAGGAATAGAGTGCTTCTTGAGGAGTTCGCTAGCAGCTCATACAATGCTGCTCACTTCACTTTAAAGGACAGCTTTAATATATTTATTTTTGCTGCTGTTGTTTAGCGGGTGTTGCCTGAGTGATACCATACGGCATTCGAAGGCCGTCTGTACTGATCTCAGGCCTCTACCATTTGCATTTCTTCTTAGGTAGAGCCTTTCAACATCACTGTTTCTGTGGAAGTGCCTAATTGTGTCAGGATTTTGCGGGTTTTGATATCTATGGAGTGGATTCCCTTTACAGACCAATCAAATATCCCAAATGTTGGGATTAGCACTGGTACTGCCAATGCATTGTTGTTCTAACTTTATTTTGTCTGACCCATTTTTTGTGTCTTCACTATTTGTAGAATGATAGTGATGATTTTTTATTCAATAAACTCGTTTAATTTCTAAAAATAATATGCCCTTATTTATTACGTTAATGATTTCATATCTACAAATACGTAAATATTTGCATGCATCTACTGTAAAATCAGCATACATGCTGCATACAAATGGAGTGAAATTTTGAAATTAGCATGAAAAATTAGTCTAAAAAATTGGTTTGCATTCATAATGAGTATAATACATTTAATTGTGTTGATCAGTGTAATTTGTACATACTGACTTAAGAAAGCTTTGCGTATCTTCTCTATTCTACTTACTGATTGTATTCTAAAGATCGTGTTAGCCGGTCTCTTTGCTTGAAATTCTAGCCTCCCCAAATTGTGACTAACATAACATAACCGAGTGTACCAATGATCATTGGTATGAATGTGAAGTTGCAGCTCTCCAAGCTGATGCTTATAAATGTTATCTATGATCTTGGAAGAAATGTTCACAACTGGCGGGTAACCCACTTTATGACTGTACATGACTTTTCTGTTTGTCCCAAACAACTATGCCAGGTCTGTTACGTTTGTATTTGGTAGAGGTTTTGATGGGAATATTCCAACAATATTCCATTTTCTGATAATTCTGATAAGTATGTATGCATTCCATAGCAGAGGTGTTATATATATTTACTCTTTTACTCTTTTACTTGTTTCAGTCATTTGACTGTGGCCATGCTGGAGTACGGCCTTTAATCGAGCAAATCGACCCCAGGACTTATTTTTTATAAGCCTAGTAGTTAGTCTATCGGTTTCTTTTGCCGAAACGCTAAGTTAGCATCGGTTGTCAAGCGATGTTTTGGGGAGGGACAAACACAGACACAGACACACACACACACACACACACGCATATATATACGACGGGATTCTTTCAGTTTCCGTCTACTAAATCCACTCACAAGGCTTTGGTCGGCTCGAGGCTATAGTTGAAGACACTTGCCCAAGGTGCCACGCAGTGCGATGAACCGGTTACCATGTGGTTGGTAAGCAAGCTACTTACCATACAGCCACTCTTACGCCTACACACACACACACACATACACACACACACACACACACATACACACACACACACACACACACACACACACACACACACACACACACATATATATATGCATTTATCCCAGGACAGTCTTTTCTGCAGATGGCATAGTAAATTGTTTTAGCAACAACATGATGTCACAATGGAAGCTAGTACTCGATGAAATGTTTGGACATCTGTTGATTAAAACTCGCTGTTTCATCCACAGAAAAGGGACATATTTGACACATGCAGTTGCATCTTCGAATGTTTAAAGGCTTTGCTGTTTTGTTTGTTCATGAGATGTCTTGTAGCTAGCTCTGCTCTTGGATTGCTAAGGCATCACCATCAAGATGTGACGTGATATAGCTATCAAGATGTGATATGATGTGTCCATTGCGAGTCGAGAACAGGCTTATACATCACGTAAATATTTCCTAGTTTACAGGAAATATACCAATGTATTACCTTTTTGTGGTTTTTGTCGAGTATTTCTCTTCTTGGAGAGGTCATCAGGAAATGAGTATTTCTTGAGAAGTTCACTGCCCACCTGCAGGATGTTATTCACTTCATTTATCAACACATGGTTGATGTATTCATTTTCGCTGCTATTGTTTAGCAGGTGTTGTCTGAGCGATATCACACAATGTTCGAATGCAGTTTGTACTAATCTTAAGCCTTTTCTTCGTTCTTTTCTTCTCACAGAGTCAGTCGATATTGCTGTTTCTGTGGAAATTTGCAACCAATGTCATGATCTTATGACTTTTAATGTCTATGGAGTGGATTTCCTCCTTAACCAGTTGAATATCCGAAACGTTGGTATCAGTATTGGTACATCAAATCCATCGAGGGATATTGTCTTCTTGTAAGAGGAAAGCTTTGATTACCAAATATTTTGAAGTCTACTGATTTTCTATGGCTATTCTCTTCTTGTTCACGGTACTATTTTATGAAATATTTTAATCATCACCGAGGTATTTGTGGCACTCATTTTGTGGAACACAGCAAGTATATAGCGGTCATCTACGTACGTCTGAGTTTGGGGAACATTTTTTTTTCTAAGTTCAGGTGTTAAATATGAATATTTCTTTTGACTAATCTCCATTCCTATATCAGCAGAAAATGTAATTAAATCCAGCTGTTTCCGGGCAGAGATCTTTCGGTTGTCCACGAATAAATTATGGGAAATATTATATGTGTGTGTAAGACGGTAAGCTGGCTGAATTGTTACCGCGTCGAATAAAATGCTTAGCGGTATTTCTTCCGATTTTACGCCAAATTCCACTTTATCTTTCATCCTTTCGGGGTCGATAAAATAATTACCAGTTGAGAACTGGGGTCGATGTTGAAACCAATATTATGTATGTATGTATATATATTGCATGTGTGCTTCCATATTTGTATTTTTACATATATGAACACACACTCATATGTATGCGTATGTATGCAATTCACTGCGTGCATGGATTTGTACGTTTTATCTATGTAGCGGTCATCTACGTACGTCCGTATGTGTCCATACACACACACACACACACGCACGCACGCACACACACACACACACACACACACATATATACACACACACACATACACGTTTGCATACTTCAGACTAAATTTCTAGAATGCTTTATACGTCTTTATCTCTCTCTATATAAACGGCAGTTTGTCTGTGCGTTTTCTGTGTGTCTGTTTTCTCGTACCCTCACTCTGACCACGGCTTTCAACCGATTCTGATGAAACTTGACACACACATAGCCCAATGTCATAATTCAAAACTAACGCAGCGAAAATTTTGAAAAGTTCCCCCAGTTCTGAAAAAAAATCGATAAATTCGACATGGGGTCGAGAATCAGAAACCCAAACCACAGACCGTCTAGGGGACGCAACTCCACCTTTTTAACTCTCAAAAAAATTTACCATCATTTTTTTTCCATTTTTTTGCTATTTTTTGGCTATAACTCTCTAAAAATGCTTTATGGTTATTTCCCTTACAAAACTGAGCAACGCCGGGCGATACTGCTAGTTGTTATATAAATGCATGCATTGTCATTGTAATTTTCGAATTAACAGTATCCTTTCTGATTTTGTGTGTGTATGTGTATAATATATATATGATTGTATGTGTGTGTGGTTTATCTCTTTGCGGTTGGAAGTTTAAAGTGCATTTTGACCTACCACCTGCTCGAAAATGTATGTATGCGTGGATATATATATATCGCACGCATTTATTGCTTATATACTATATATATATATTCAACTGCATGTGTGTTTGTATGTATTCCATGGATGTAGCATATATTCGTGTTGTATGTGTATTAATTTGTGTACGCCTATATTTGCATTTTATGCATTATATGAAAGTCTCTATTGTAGATATGTGTGTAATTTTGCTAGTCAGTACATAAGTGTTCATATATTTATGTGTATGCAGATTTTATGAGCAGAAATATGTATTTGTCAATGCCTAACTCTGTGTACTCACATATACACACGTATAAGTATCTGTGTGTATCTGTGCGCTCGCCATTTATTTACTGTTTTATTTTTTGCTTCTATTTTTCTGTCATCATTAAAGTCGATGAAAAGAGTAAATAATGGTGGCTTCGCTGTATCCAGACAACGAAGAGGCGTTGTTAAAATTATTTTCTAAAGAGAGTTTAATGACATTCAATTGTCTGGTTCTTGAACAGCTAGTGCCAATCTGTCGAAATGTAATTCTGTATATTATTAAGCTATAAATCAGATGTATCTGAAGGTATTATCGTTGTCGAAAGAAAATTGTGATTAAAGAAATTTCAACACAGAATAAAATGAAGAAAGAGAAAAACAAGCGACCAAATAATGAGAGATCTTCTAAACGGCCACTCAACCTGCTGGCTATAGTTGTCAAATCTCCCTAAAATCATACTCTAAAGCTATCTTTTATTCTTTTATAATAAATAAATACATAAATAAATAAAATAAATTACTCGTGCATCTGGCAAGTAATGGAAAACAATGTTTTAAAGTTATAAATTTACAAAAATAGTCATAGAAAAACATTGTTTACCGTTTTTTGTTTATGAAACATGCATATATATAAAAAAATAATCAGCTTGTTTTCATGACGCTGAAGCACAAGTATAGGTTTTCTAAAAACCTTTTTAAAAATGCATAGCATATTTAGATACCCGTGAAGCACACTGTTTGAAAATCAGTGCACTAGAGTCTTCAAAATGGAAGGTCACATACGATAATGTAGTTCTGTAGTTATGGGTCTCCTAAATACAATTTGTCTATAAAACAGAGGGGATGGCTATGACTGAAATACCTGTGATCATAACTTTGTTCGATCAAAAGTGATTTGCAGCTAATCCTCCATCTTTCCATTATCATCCCTCCACACACACACACACACACACACCACCACCATCACCACCTCCACCACCACCACCACCAACCAACAACAACAACAACACCGACGACAACAACATCAACAACGAAATGTAAAGCGAATTTCTCCGAACATGAACTTGTACGGTAACCATTAAAGGATTGTTGGGTCAACACGGAAGTTTTCCTATTTATATAATGTTTTAAAGACGAGTCATTTTGGTGGAGTTCATCACTTTCTAGGTTCCTGACTGCGACTGGAAATTATAGATATGAAGAATAAGGGAGAACGAAATTGATTTATCTATCAATATATCGAATTTGAATCGCAGAATTATCATGCAGTAAATCACAGCCGTGCATTAACCAGTAACGAACTTTACACAAATGAACAATTATTTACAGGACATTGTACCAAGAAACGCAAGCTGTATGTAAATACATTGAGTTAAGAGTATTAAGTTTAAATTGTTTCATAGAACCGAAGTAAAGAGGTTTGTTAAGAGGTGAAGACTGTAAGAAATAAATGCAGTTTTTAGATTAATGTGGTCCGACTTACTACTTATAAAATCAAGAAAAATCACAACAGTATTTTAGTGAAAATGAGCGACGGCATACTCTGTGGTATTCTGTCACAGGAAGTAATACTTTTGAACAATAAAATCTTTCATTTTTTTTTAAGTGTGTGTCTACGGATTTTCTATAGAATTTAGAACCAGTCCTGAAAGGTTACGACGTTTCGCATACGACAATGTAAACAATACTGTCGAAGCTAGTAAATAAGGTAATGGCTGTGTATACATATTTCAGGAGTTATTGCCCCTTCGCGAGCCATTAACCATCCGCAAATTGATTGCTTAAATAGCTACTAAGTTTAGCGGTGTTACACAATAGGATAGACCAATTTTAAATATTAGACATATTCCTGGCAGCTGGTATGTATATATTAGTTGCTGGTAGGGACACCGTATTTCGTTTTGCCATCTTAATATTGTACCAAGTATATTAAAGGCTTTTAAGTGAATACTGCATACTACTTTGTGTTAGCAGTGCGTTGTTTTCATTTTTAAAGTGTAAATTACAGACTTTCTATAAAGTTTAGAGCCAGCACTGAAAGATATGTCGTTTCGTACATGAATACGTCTATGTAAACAAAGTAAAATCTCTGTCCAGGCAAAAATTACTTTGACAGTAAATGCAACCTGATAAATGTTTTTGTTGTTTAAAAAATAGTATTTTTAGCTTTGACACGTCAATTTGCGTATACCACAGTGCTAGCAATAACGTTTAATTTATGTCGGAATAAGAAGAAAACATCCCAAGAAAGAGGGGACAGTCTGAATTTTGCAATGTTTCGAGTAACTGTCAGT
Organism: Octopus sinensis; assembly: GCF_006345805.1. Taxonomy (NCBI): domain Eukaryota; kingdom Metazoa; phylum Mollusca; class Cephalopoda; order Octopoda; family Octopodidae; genus Octopus; species Octopus sinensis. Next base: position 139,304,186 of record NC_042997.1, on the reverse strand, counting down.
ATCAATTAAACACTGGAACAGATTTAAGAGACTGTGTTCTCCTCTGGTGTTTTGATGAATGAAAATAAATTATTGTTTACAAATTTAGTCATGCGAATGAAATAAAATATTAATCTAGTTAATGGATAGAAAATAAATTGCTGATGTGATGCCCATAATTGCACATATGCCACGTATTGTTATGAAATGCACAAGGAGCTATATTTATAGTCTAAGAATTAATATAACTATAAAAGAAATTAACTGTATGCAAACAAAGAAATTTGGTGCGACTTACTGTCTGCCGACCGAATAATGTATTTGGATTTTACACTTTAAGAATCTACATTTATTTAAGATTTTTTTTTTAAATCTAAGATAAATTTTCATTGAATTTCAGACAAATCAGCAGTAATAACGAATTGTAAAATATTTTTGGTACGCACTAGGGATTTGTAGAACATTGTAATATGTATTTTGTATTTTATCTCAAATAGCTTTTTTCAAAAGTGGAGTTATTTGTTACTTATTCAATGATGTTCCTATAAATCGTGTCTGGTGCAAAGAACAGGGCAGCAAATCAGTGATAAAAAAATCAAAATTAAACATATTGTTCTCAGGGAAGCTGTTAAATCAGTTAAAGAAATCGAAAGCATAGCAAAGTAACAACCATAAAAATAACGGTGACAAATACACAAAAGTATGCAGTAGTTTTGAAATACATCTCTGCATTTCTAAAACACTTTATAATTCATCTCTGGAAAAAAATACATCAATTTTTTAAAAAAACGTATTTGCACTGCCACGTCGTAGAAGTCTGTGATGCTAGTAAATCGAAATATTCCCCTGTGTCATATTACCGCCAAATAAATTATGCTAATTACCTCTAATACGTTTAAATCGGAGTAGGGCCTGATAAGATATAATGATGTTTCTTAAGTACTATAATATAAGAACATATTGTGAGTATAAAGTATCAACCATGTCAACAAACAAACCAATAAAGTAAATGGTTATTAAGAAATATTTCGTAAGAAGAGGAGAGAATAAAAATGATTTAACGAGTAAATTATTGAATTTTGATTTCAATAGCTCAACCACAGTTAACGTTGAGCCCTCTAGAATAAAATAATAGCTTAAAATTTTGGCGTCAGGCCAGCAATTTTAAGTGAAGGAGTTTTAGTTGATTACAGGGAGCCCGGTGTTTAGTTGTACTTATTTTCTTGACTTTGAAAGTGACAAATCAACGTTAGCGGAATTAGAATTCATAACGTAAAGGACCGGAAGTAATGCCATTAACTATTTTTATCTGACGCACTAACGATTCTGCCAGTCAACCGCTTCTCGAATAAAATATTATCCGAATGAATATTTCAACTACTACCAAGTTAAGGACTGATCAAGTTAGATATACTTAATGAGAAACGGTTAAAATCTAATTAATGAGCAATATTTATATGGTGCGGAGAAGAAAACAGCTCAATTATTAATATTAGTTAAGCCTTTAAGACTGCGAGCTGGAAGAATACTTAGCACGCCGGGCAAAATGCTTAGCAGTATTTCGTCTGTCTTTTCGTCTGAGTTCAAACTCCACCCAAGTCGACTTTACCTTTCATCCTTTCGGGGTCGATAAAATAAATACCAGTTGAACACTAGTGTCGATGTAATTGACTTACCCGTCCCCTAAAATTGCTGGCCTTCTGCCCAAAATTTGAAACTAATAAACTAATATTAAGCGGCGAGCTGGCAGATAGTTACCACTCTGGGAAAAATGCTTAGCAGTATTTCGCCCGTCTTTACGTTCAACGTTCAAATACCGCTAGAGTCGACTTTGAATTTCACCCTTTCGGAGTCGATAAAACAGATAGCAGTTGAACACTAGGGTTGATGTAATTGACATACACTCTCCCTTGAAATTAATGGTCTAGTGCCAAAATTTGAAACCAATATTAGTTGAGTCTGATTTTGGCAAGTACTGGTGATCAGACTGAACATATTTCGGTCTTGTTTCCAGGGAAGAATTATTTTCTTACTACTTACCAGATTAGCAATAAGAGAATTACAAAATATCGATGTTCAATAATGCAGAAGATAAGGTATGACAAATTATCAGGATGACGGAGGGATAATTAATTAAGCATACCTAATAAGTTAAATATCCTTATACGATGAAAATAAGAAAGCATTATTAATTAATTATATCTTTCTCTTCACTGAATTATGACGACACTTGATTGTTAAATTTCGTACACAAGAAGTCTCTGGGTAATTTATTTCAGTCTTTATGATAATTTTTGAGGTTTACTCGTGTGAATTATCGACTGGGGTCGACGTAATCGATTTATCCTCTCCACACGAACTTGCTATCCTTATACCAAAACTTGAAATCTATATTGAAATAATATTTGTCACTGAGGTGTGGTTCTCTTCTCGCCACTGCATTATATAATACAGTGAGCTTATCTCTTCCTATATCAAGAATATTTCACAAAACCACTCTTCGAAATAAAACTTTTCCGTGACTTCAACACTTACGACTCTTCTTGGTCTTCACATCCATTCCACACTGATGTTACCGATGTAGATGTAGAAACAACCGAATCGTATTCTATCCCCAACTGTTTCCATGAATTGGTTCCACTCTAATTGGAATCACAATTGAGAATTATAGGAAGACTGAAAACGAACCATAGCCGCTTCATGTGTTAATTGAGCACTTTGCTGACTCAGCGAATAAATGAATAAATCAAATCATTATTAAATATATTAATGAATGAATCTATAAAGCAGTAAATAATCGATCAACTAACTAAGTAACTAATCAGTCAGTTAATACACACACACACACACACACACACACACACACACACACACACACACACACACACACACACACACACACACACACACACACACACACACACATGCAATGAAAAAATACAAAAGACGAGAAGTATTTCATATCTGCCTGGTTTGAAATGCAAACCTCTCCACTTATTACATTGTTTTCCTCACCACTTCACTTTGTTCAGACATCTGATCAGGCTAATCCACTAACACCCGTTCACTAAATTTCAACATTGATTTGAAACGAGTGAGAAAATATGGGAGAGAGAGAGAGAGAGAGAGAGAGGAAGTCAGAATAGGATAATTACTGCATTTCTGCCCGAGGAAAATCTGCTGCAACCGACTAATTGTGTTTAATTATAAGACACTTTCTAAATTGTCTTTTCCCGCAGGCAATTGAAGATTCAGTTGTAGTCAAGAGACAAGCATCAGAGTATTTCATTAACACCTCCCAGCTCATAGTGAAAACCCAAAAATATTCTCTCTCTCTGTCTCTGTCTGTCTGTCTGTCTGTCTCTCTCTATATATACACATATAGGTATCTTTATGCATATACATACATGTATGTATGTATGTATGTATGCATGTATATATGTATGTGTGTGTATGTATGTATACATATACATACTTATATATATATATATATATATATATATATATATATATATATATATATACTGATATACAATTGCATATACATCTGTACACACGAACATATATGGTTAAATTATATATATATATATAATATATATATATATATATATATATATATATATAATATATATATATATACATATACATGCATATGCATATATATATATATATAGTGAAAGCAATGGACGCAAAATGAAAGTAAACAGCACAAGGGGGATAAGTTGTAACAAGTATTGCATTAGCCCAACACTTAAAAAGAAGGGAAAGAGCCCTGACGTTTCGGACGCTAGTCCTCCGTCACAAGAAAATATAGAACAAAAGTGCTGGGAAGAAAGAATCCGGGTGAGGGGGATAGGGGGGCATATGAAAATGCTGTTCTATGGAAGAGTTAAGAAGAGAGGCGAGAATGTGTGTGCCTCTATTGACAATTGTATTAGGGGTTGGGGTATGTATGCGTGTAGAGGTGTCCAAGTGTAGAGTTGTAGTGACGTGATATACTTTTACACACACACACGCACACACACACACAATTAATAACGACAAAAGCAGTGTTAATACCAATTAGATCACAGAATACTGCTTTATTTACCATAAGAGGACATTCATATGGATTCGTGGTGCCTAAAAGAACTTCTGCTTATAACTTTGACGGGAGACAACTGTTCGATACAGCTGCCGGGTCTGCCAGTTCACGTGATCTCGTCCTCCATTGGGCTTTACAATGATAGACGTCCAGATTACGTGAGTAGTAAGTCCACAGGCTATTTGCGACATTGGACACATCGTTGACGGGGCAACCGGCTGCTATGTCTCCGTTGGACGTGTCATCGACAAGCCTAAAGAAAGGTGAAATCATGGGACCTGGCCGCACGAGCGGCCGCAGCGGACAGTTAATCCAAAAATACCCTGTTATTGATGTTGAAATTCCAACGAGGGAGCCTTGTATCTAGGATAGAAACCGGTTCTTTCTCTATTGGCAAGAAATCTTGAAATAAACCGAATAATGACATACACATATTAAAGGATCAGGAAAACAAAAATGTTTCCTTTTCCTTTAATATATACCTGCTGACTCGGAAGCCTACTACGGATCCGTAGCTCCAGCCTCAGCTGTGAGCTTGGAACCTAACGGATGACTAATTATAGCACTTACGCAGTGTGCCTATTGGTTTACATCATCAGTGAACTAAACTCCTCATGTTCTTACATACATGTGTATGTATATATATGAGGTGCTAAAATGTTCCTGGCATTAAATATATGATGAAAGGGTAGAACTGTTATCTTTACTGGAGAGGCAGGGCAACTATTCATGAAAATGTTATGCAATATATCTTTATATTTTCTGCAGATTTAATGAATGATAGCAGCTCCTACAGTGGATTTTGTTAAAATTGGAGCATGCGTGGTCATGAAGTTCCTCCTTTTGCAAGGTAAAAGGAGCGGTAGAAATCCATGGTGAGATGAAGCATATATTGAAAGATGGCTGCCCAGTGAAAATATGGGTGTCAAGGTTTCGGACGTGTGATTTTTGAGGTTACATATGAAACACAATCAGGGGCCAACTTCCTCGACCATAGAGGACAAAGCCGATGCTGTGCACATTTCCCACGAAAGAGTTGGCCACATCATCAATAACATTCTGGACACGAGAAAGCTTTTCGCAAAAGTGCTGAACTGCCTGAATGCAGATCAGAAGAGCATCAGAATGATTACATCAAAGGACCCGTTTGCGGCAGGGGAGGCTAATTTTATGTCTCACTATAGATGAAACTTGGCTTCATCATTATGATCTCCAGACCAAGCTGCAATCAATAGAATGGTGCCATAGTGGTTCATCGCGTCTCAAGAAGTTTTGGACCCAGTAGTCTGCAATAGCGCACACAGCACATGAAACTCTACGGATAATACGCGACTTCGACTTCAGATTGGTAGACTATCTACCTTACTCTTCCGATTTGCCCCCCTCCGACTATCACCTCTTTCCCCCACTGAAGAAACATCTCAAGGAGACGAAATTTCAGATGCCTTGTTAGAAGCTCAACCTTCCGAGTTTTTTTTACAGGGCTTAGACAAACTGAACGACTGCCGGAACAAGTGTGTGAATCTGAGAGGGGAAGATGTTGAATAAAATCATAATAAACTGATCCTCTTGTATTTTCTTTTACCCCAAATCAGGAATTTTTCAGCACTTCCTCGAATATAAATATACATATATAAACACGTCTTTTATCTTTTACTCGTTTCATTCATTTGACTGCGGCCATGCCAGGTTACCGCCTCGAAAACCAAAGCCTTGTAAGTGGATTTGTTATACGAAAACTGTAAGAATCCCGTCATATATATATATATATATATATATGAATATAAAAAATGGGACAAGAACGCAAAACATCCAAACAGTTTGATGATACAAAAAATGGGCAAGAAAACAAGGACGGGTCATCCGGAGTTTTCTTTCGATAGTCGAGTTCCAGATTATCTTTGCAATTTCGGCTGGTTATACTCGAGATTGCTCCAATCTGGCCAGCCCCAAGGAAAATATAAGCTAAGACCACTAGATTCCTCAGAAAAAAGCAGCGAATGTATAAGAAAACAAAGACGGAATAAACGGAGAAATGGTACACAAATACAAATGCATAAGAGATGACTTTGTGCTTGTGTTTGTCACCCTATCACCATTTGTCAATTGGTGCTGGTGTGTTTACGTCTCCGTAACCTAGCGGTTTGGCAAAAAGATCGATAGAATAAGTACTATGCTTAAAATATAAGTCCTAGGGTAGATTGTTCGATTAAAAAAAAACCCCTCCAATTCGGTGCTCCAGCATGGCCGCAGTAAAGTAGCTGAAACATGTAAAAGTATATACACTTTTTGCTAACTCCGTATAATCTTTGTTTCAGAAAATAATAATGGCAGACCCACAGCTGACTCAAGAAATGAAAAGGTATTCTGTTACTGAGGTTATAAAGGCTGAGAATAGCGTCTACAAAATTTGTAAGGAGCTAGAAACTGAAGATGGAAACGCATCACCAATATCAAAGCATATAAAGCATTCTAAACGCTCTGAAACCATCAGAACACCTGAATTTATCCAGCAAATTCAACAGACCATTGATTGCAATCCCAGAAATTCCATGAGGTCAACTGCATTAGATCTCCATGTGTCGGAAGGAATAGTCAGAATTGTTGTCCACGAACATCAGATATAAGCCTCATATGATAGGGTAAAGTCAATTTGTCAGAAAATGCAAAAAAAATCACTACATTAGATCTAAAAGGCTCTTTCTTAAACAAACTGAAAAATCCAGTAGATTTGATTTGGCTTTTCTCAAATGAGAAAAACCCCAAGATCAAAAAGTTAACAGCAGAAATGACAGATGTTTATGTGCAGACACTTCTGAAGTTCTAAGTATTATGCATACAAAATTTTCCTGCAACTGTTATGGTTTTAGGGGTTGTCAGTAATGAAGGACATGTGATGCCTCCTTACTTCTTCCCGCAAGGCCTTAGAGTTAACTATGCCGCCTACATTGAGGTCCTGGAAATAATTGTTAAGCCCTAGATAGAAAGTGTATGCAATGGAAGGCCATATGTTTCAGTAAGACTCTGCACTATCACACATGGCTCTAGTAACACAGGAATGGATGGTTGAAAATTTTCATGATCACATAACCCCTAACATTTGGTCTCCCAATTCTCCAGATCTCAATGGATTGGACTATTACATGTGGAGCATTGTTGAAAGAGAGGTCAATGAACATACCCATAACACCGAAGATTCTTTGAAAGCTACCATAGTCAGTGTAATGTCCAAATTGAACCAGGACCACTTGATTCGAGCATTTAGGTCATTTAGATCTCATATAGAAGCAGTTGTTGAAGCTGAAGGTGGCTTTATTGAATAACATTATAGAAAAGGAAATTTATTTTTATCCTTATAGCATTTTTTGTTAAATAAAGTTACTATCTGTTATTATTTAAATATATATTTTTTATAAACATAAATCTGTCCTCAAATATCTTACGCGGCCTTGTATATACTACGGGCTTCTTTTAGTTTCCGTCTACCAAATCTACACACAAGGATTTGGCCGGCCTGAAGCTATAATAGAAGATGCCCAAAATTCTACGAAGTGGAACTGAACCCGGAACTATCTGGTTGAGAAACAAGCTTCTACCACACAGCCACACCTGCGCCTATGTATATAATACACACCCACGCACACCTATATATATAATATATATTTATATAGTATACACATATTCTCTATATGGTTATGCGTGTGTATATACTTTTGTAACATATGGTATAATTATAAACAGGGCAAATTTTAGCTATTTCTCCGCAGACTGAAAAATAAAAAAATTATGAACAACATTAATCGATTTTCGAACCTTATTGGGTTTTCATCAGAGGCGTCTCCATTATTCTGACAGTCTGCAGGGAAACGAACAGCCAAACTTGTTATATGCTCAACAAATGCACCAGTTACTCTATGAAGGAGTCTAATTTGCATACCGAAAGTGTTTAACACTTTATAAATACCAGTGGCCAGTCAACGGGGATCTAAGTCCACACTATATATAATTATGCTACACGCTATGTCAATCTATCAATCTATAAGTACATACATACATACATACACAGCCATGTATATATATATATATATATATATATATATATTATATATATATATATATACGTATGTATGTATATATGTATGCATGTATGTATGTATGTATGTATTTATGTATGTATGTATGTGTGTGTATCTATCTATATCTCTCTCTCTCTCTCTCTCTCTCTCTCTCTCTCTCTATATATATATATATATATATATATATATATATATGAAATATAAATTTGAGAAAAAGACCACAATATGCAATTCAAACAATGATAGACATAAACCAAATCATAAATAACGAATAAAATATATTTTTATAAAACATATAACTAGATCACAAAAAGTATAAAAATGAATAATCAATATATAAGTATATACTCCCTAATATTATTATTATTATTATTATTATTATTATTATTATTATTATTATTATTATTATTATTATTATCATTATTATTATTATTATTATATATATATATATATATATATATGCTCTGCCCACTACTTTCTTCTTCAAACAAATAGACAAAATCATCACCGTCATGATCAGTCCCTTGACGAATATATCTTCGCTGGCACACCAGTTAGTGACGTAAATACGTACGTAACTTAACATCTCAATACATAAATCAATGAATAGTTCAGTGTCACGCACGCGCTCACGCGCACATACGTACACACACACACATTATTGCTTGTATATGATAAGCAGGCATTTGATTTGTCGATAGATCGTCTGCTCGTAGGCAATTGAGCAGTTATTCCAAATGAAAACACTATTCCACAATTTAGAATCCTTATCTGTGAGATTACAGATTGGCGCGCATTTAGTCGGCAAGATTGCGTAAATGAAGAAATACATTTTTAATGTGGTGGCCATTGCAGTTCAATAACCTACGGCTCTGTTTAGTATTACATACAATATTTTGAAGAATGAATAGCAAATCTCTCCATCTATTCCCTACTCCATCTTTCTATCAGTCTATCTGTCTGTCTGTCTATTTGTATATATGCATATATGCATGTACGTATGCATGCATAAATGTATGTATGTATGTATGTATGTATGTATGCCATATATATATGTATGTGTGTATGTATGCGCGTGTGTGTATATATACATACATATATATATATATACACACACACATATGTATATATACATGCATACATATATGTATGTATACATGTATGTCTGTATATATGTATCTATGTTTGTCTGTCTGTCTGTCTGTCTGTCTGTCTATCTATCTATCTATCTATCTATCTATCTATCTATCTATTCGACTATCTATTTATCTATCAATACTTACACACACACACATACGTACGTACGTATGTATGTATGCATGTATGTATGCACGTATGTATGTATGTATGTATGTATGTATGTATGTATGATGAATGTGTGTATATATGTATGTATGTATGTATGTATGTATGTATGTATGTATGTATGTATGTATGTATGTATGTATATATGTATGTATAAAAGAAGAACACAAATGAGTTAACGTTCACTACATCTGTTTCAGACGCGTTTACTATTGAAGAATAATTCGATTTCTTCATAAAAATAAAAAATAAAAAAACTGTTTCTTTCCGGTGGATTGAAAATTTATAATTTGGTTCGGAAAAAATACCAATATGTGGAATGTGCATTAACCCTCTCATTTCGAAAACAAATAAGTACATATGTTCCCCGCTTCCCGCACACACACATATGCAGGCGTGGCTGTGTGGTAAGAAGCTTGCTTCCCAACCATATGGTTATTGGTTGAGTACCATTGGGAAAATGTCTTCTACTATGGCCTCGGTGCGTTCAAAGCCTGGAGAGCAGATTAGGCGGATGGAAGCTGAAAGAATTCCATACACACACACACACACACACACACACACACACACACACACACACACACACACACAAGCACACACACACATATGCATATATTAATATAAATAATATATAAATTTTATGCATATATACATACATATATGTACATACCTACATATATATGTATATATACATGCACATATGGGTACAGGACATCAAGAAAACGTTGAACACAATGTGAAACGAAAACATAAAGACAAAAACATAGAGACGAACTTTTTTTCTAACAACGAAAAAAACAGAGTACAAGACATACAACACAAGGAATATTCCCCTTCTTCAGTTGTCCCTCTTTCATCTACTCCGTGTCTCGAAGGTAAGGACAATATATATATATATATATAATATATATATATATATATATATATATATATATATAGAGAGAGAGAGAGAGAGAGAGATACAGGTTATACTGTAGAAAAAAGCACAGTTCGGCTTGAGACGTATATTTATATGGAACACAAAATACAGATTATGAAAGAAATACATAATTTTTTTCTTTATTTATAATCTGTATTTTGTGCTACATGCAAATACATGTCTGAAACCTAACTGAGTCTATTTACCTTACAGCCGCTATAACATCTCGATTAGGATTGCTCTTATATCCACTTGCGATCCCGGAGCGCTGGTCTTGGATAAAGAATTTGGAGTTGAAGTTTACATTCATTTGAGCAATAGTCGGTGTTATCTAACCTAAGCTTAATTTGCTCTCATCCACTTTCTCTTTCCCTGTATATGTGTGTGTGCGTGCGCGCGCACGTGTATACATATATACAGATATACACACACACACAGACACAGACACACACACACACGCGCATATATATAATAAAAATAATCCTTTGATGGAATTTATAAACATTTAATGCATCGTTTGGAGGTTCAGACAGGATGGAGTGGAACATACGACCCACCGGTCCATTATAAAAAATGCTGCACCATATAACGGAACATCACTTCGATCCCCATATAACTAACACTCCTTCCTCTCTTTCCGTCACCTTTTCCTCCTCTCTACCAAATACACTCAGAAACACCCACATAACTTGCTTAACCGTCATGCTGGTAAAAAGGGATAAACTTCCCTATTGTACATCAATTAAGGTTATGTCGCCTGAAGAAATGAATCCATGAAGATGATCAACCCGATGCCCACGGATACTACAGACTGCGCTGTAATCATCCCAGGAATATGGACTGTGATCTTAAAAGACATGTGATTTTTAGAAACGCACGTAGCGATGCATTAAAGGGTTGTAAATTCCGTAAATTCCAACCAAGGATTATTTATAATAATTATTATATTTATCCTACATTATATCTGTGCAGCTTGAATATATGTATGTATTTTTCTCTCCTTGATTCTCTCCTTGTTTTTTTTTCTGTGTATCTTTCTGTCGAAGAGCGTAGGCTCGAAACGTAAAAGACTTTTTCTATTCCTGAGCGCTATACTAATACATTTGTTTGTTTGTACTTCACCTGCCTTCGTCTTTTGTTTATTTTCGTAAACCTTCCCTATATACATACATACATACATACATACATACATACATACATACATATATATATATATATATATATATATATATATATATATATATATATTAATTAATAAGGGTGAGAGAATTAGATACTATATATATATTATATATATATATATATATAGATAGATAGATAGATATTTATCCTACATTATATCGGCACAGCTTGTGTGTGTATATATATTACGGAGTAAATAAGATCCGGGTTCCATATGTTTCATAGCGAGCGGAACCACAGAAGTGCTAAATATCCTAGCGATGTGTATACCGCAGGCTGCTTTTCAGGCCAAGGATATCTTGATTAAATGTAAGTATATATTGTCGCAAGGAGGTACATGTTACCGCATGGATGATTCATTCAAATGTCTGATGAAAATGTTTGATGAAAATGCTTGATGAAAATATCTGACGAAAGTGTTTGATGAAAATGTTTGATGAAAATGTCTGATGAAAATGTTTGATGAAAATGTTTGATGAAAATGTCTGATGAAAATGTTTGATGAATATTGGTCATGAAAATGTTTGATGAAAATGTCTGATGAAAATGTTTGATATATAAATGGGATTTATATATATGTGTGTGTGTGCGTGCGTGCGCGTGCGTGCGTGCGTGTGTGTGTCTGTGTTTGTGTCTGTGTATGTATATATATCAGAAATACACATTCGTATTTGTACATCCGTACATATATAGTGGTAACTGGAAATTTTAGTCTCTACCCGAGTTTTACATAAAAAGTTTATTCATTTTCTCCACCGATAAACACAGTACAAGACAAGTTGTACGAAACCATGACTATACTCATATATTTGCACTCCATATGCGCGCGTGCGTACAAACATAGACACTTTATTCTATCCTGAATTTAAGTGCTAGCGATAGATTCCTCTGATGTAAAAATTGGTCATGCTGTGGAAAGAGGATGGTAAAATCTGTGTATGCAATAGGAAGAAAGAGAGACAGAGAGAGGGCAGGATAGATAGATAAATAGATAGATAGATTGATAGATACAGAGAGAGAGAGAGAGAAAGAGAGAGAGAGAGTGAGAAAGAGAGACAGAGAGAGGGCAGGATAGATAGATAAATAGATAGATAGATTGACAGAGAGAGAGAGAGAGAGAGAAAGAGAGATAGGGGGAGAGAGAGATTCATACGAACACTACTGGTACGTACATACATATATACTAACGCTGTTGACGCACATACACACAACTGTACACACATTGACGACAGTTAGCTATATGTGTATGTATGTGTGCGAAAGTGTTTCTGTGGTATGTTTGTACATATGTGCGCACACCATTGGTATTAAGTGCTTCTTAAATTATTTTACTACCAAAACATAGTTTGATACGTGTACAGAGGACGATGATCATAGGGCACAATAGCGTGAATTGAATCGCTGAGAGGCAGAGAAAAAATATCTGATGAAAATGTTTGATGAACATGTTTATCAAACATTTTCATCAGACATTTGATGAAAATGTTTGATGAAAATGTCACATGAAAATTTTTGATGAAAATGTTTGATTAAAATGTTTGATGAAAATGTCACATGAAAATGTTTGATGAAAATGTTTGATGAAAATGTCTGATG
>NC_042997.1:139236045-139286045 GCF_006345805.1 Octopus sinensis | reverse complement strand
GCGTTTGGATATAAACTAATTAAGATAATATTTTTTTAATAATAGACTCGTTTGATCTCATCGCTTCTCGCATCCCTGTTATAGCCATTCTTAATTTCTCTAAAAGTGCGAATGTTATTTCTTAAAATACCTATTTCTTTACTACCCACAAGAGGCTAAACACAGAGAGGACAGACAAGGAGATTAAGTCGATTACATCGACCCCAGTGCGTAACTGGTACTTAATTTATCCACCCCGAAAGGTTGAAAGGCAAAGACGACCTCGGCGGAATTTGAACTCAGAACGTAATGGCAGACGAAATACGGTTACGCATTTCGTCCGGCGTGCTAACGTTTCTGCCAGCTCGCCGCCTTATTTCTTAAAATACCGTTTATCCAACCTTGGTTGGATTCCTCATCATCGGGAATTATCTCACCTGTTTATATCTGTTTAAAATTCTACCCGAAGATGGAGGGTTATAAGTTATGAAGTAATCTATGAATACATCAACAAAATTCTCCCGAAACAGCTGTCATAATTTAAAAACCCCGTTTGTTATTTTACACAGACACCGACACAGGCAGACACACAGACAGACAGACAGACACACACACACACACACACACACACACACACACACACACACACACACACACACACACAAGCACACATAGACAACTGCCTCATCGAAGAGATATGTATGGTGGTTTCGTTGATGTCAAGAGCTACATGAACATTGCTTGTGCCGAAGAGAGTATTCGTATAATTTTGTGGAAATTTATTAAAAAATATGTTTAGTGAGTGCGTTATGCTGGTAAATGAATGTAGAGAGAGAAGTGGAGATGTCGGTGTATTGGATGGGTTTTGAAGATAGTCAGATTGTTAATTCAATTGTTTTACCAGCGGCAAAAAATACGGATATAAATGGCGACGCATGTGTGAGCCAGATAATGTAGCACGTTGATGAGTGAATACGTAACAATCTTCCCGGCTAAACGTCATGCTTTTGGATGCAGCTTTCTGTGCATAGCAATAATACTGATTCTAGTATACGAGCGTGACCCCAAAGTGAGTTACACTCTGACAGACGTTCGTTAGTGCACATTTAGAAGAGTATGGGAAGAAAGAGAGTTGGAGATATTTTCGTTAATACAGCTTGCATTATAGAGTCTGATAAAAACAAAGAATGCCATCCATAAACAAGCACCTAAGCTCAGAGACGTGTATGGAGTCTCTGCTAAAGCCGAAACAAGTACAACAGCTTTCGCCCAAGTTTTGAAGTGTCCCTTTTGATGTATAAATTTACAGATCCTTATGATATTGTTTCATTATATTGAAGACTTAAAGTATCATTTAGATTTACAGTTAGAATTGTTGAAAACGTAGCATTCCTACTTGTTATTTTATGTTAAAGATTTCGATTATGATTTCGGTTTCGATCCATATTTAAACTTGTTGAATTCGTAACATTTAGAAAATGTTTGTGTTAGCCGTGGGAAACGCCAGATGAAAACTTTTTGAAAACGGTCATAACGGGTGATGAATCATGGTCTATGGCTATGACCCCGAAACAAACGCTCAGCCTTCGCAGTGGAAGACCCCAATCTCTTCGAAACTGAAGAAAGGACGAATGAGTTGAAGCAGTATGAAGACACTATTGACCGTTTTCTTCGACTACAAGAGGATTGTTCATCATGAGTATGCTCCACCTGATCAGACAGCAAACAAGGAGTACTTCTGTGCCTTTTTGCGGCGTTTGCGGGATGCTATTCGTCGGAAAAGACCACAATTGCATATGTCCAGTGAGTGGCAATAGCACCATGACAAATCAGTTTTTGGCTAGGCACAGCATTCCCCAGGTCGGACAGCCACTACATTTTCCAGATCTTGCCACTTGCGACTTTTTCCTCTTTCCAAAAATCAAATCCCGCTTGAACGGAAGATTTCAGGACGTCGAGGAAAGCAAAGTGAATGCAACGAGGTACTGTTGATTTTCCCAGAAAACGAGTTCCAGGAATGCTTCCATCAATGTAAACAGCGTTGGATTAAGTGTGTGGCTTCGGAAGGGGGCTACTTTGAAGAAATTAAGTGCCAAATTGGTACGTGTTGTAGACTTGTTTTTATAGCACCAGTCCGGATACTTATTGATCAGGCCACGTACTTTTTAAAACCCGTGGGAAATGCACGTCTTATAAACACTCTAATCTCTCTTTTGATGTATAAATTTACAGATCTTTGCAATATTGTTTAATTATGTTGAAGGCTTAGAATATCATTTAGATTTCATCGTACAGTTAGAAATGTTGAAAGCGCAACATTACTACTTTATGTTAAAGATTTCGATTATGATTTCGGTTTCGATCCATATTTAAACTTGTTGAATTCGTAACATTTAAAAAAAATATCATATCTATTTTCTTCAGACGTTATTTTCTTATGTTTATGCATAAAGTGTGTGGATACACTCATCACGTTGAAGACTCATTGTCAGCCATCTTGCAAAATTTATATATATTTCACAAATATGTTATGACATTGTTATCTGTGATGTGTGGCATGTACTGTTCTTTGGTTATATTTATCTAAACTTTTCCCAGACAATCTTATATTTTGAGTGTTTATGTAAATATGTATGTATGTATGTATGTATGTATATGTATGTATGTATGTATGTATGTATGTATGTATGCATGTGTATATGTATAAATGTATATATATATTTATACAGACATACAGATAGATAGATAGACAGACAGACAGACAGATAGATAGATAGATAGATAGATAGACAGACAGATAGATAGATTGATAGCTAGCTAGCTAGCTAGATAGATAGATAGCTATAATCTTGCTCTACGATAATTTTGAAATTATAATTCTTACGGCTGTATGGAGTATGCAGTCTCGTATATTATTGTCAGGAAGGTCAGAATCGTACGAATTTTTACCATCAATGTTTTAGATACGCGTTCGTTACTATTATTGTTCCACACCGTTCACTGATGAACTTAGTAATTTAGATGGATACCTGTGACTTCAAGACGTCGACTGCTGAAAGCGTTACTCCCTCAAGACCAACTATACTCAACCCAACGCTACAACCGAGATGTTGGAGCGATCAAATCAGAAACGATGTGGTCTCATTTCAGGTTTATATTCAGAGGTAGATTTACAGTTAAACAAAAGGGACATGTCAGCTACCTGGAGAGACTGAAAACGTTTAGACTATATTCCCTAGAACAGTGGTTCTTAACCTTTTTAGTACCATGCCTCACTTAGGAATTTGTTCTTCTCTCCACGCCTCCTTGCATTTACGAATAAAATTCCCTCCCAGATTTTAAATAAAATCTAAAGTATGTTTTTAGTCTTTTTATTGAATATGAATTAGTCACATTATACAAAATATATATAATTTTATATATAATCACATTATACAAAAAGTGAGATACTTGACACTGCTTCTTAGCAAAAGAAAAAAGGTTTTTATTTATTGAATATGAATTAATCACATTATTAATGAAATAACTGACATTGCGTCTTAGCTACAAGATCTTGAATGAGTGGTTGAATGTCAGAGAGTGCACAACGTAAGTATCTTTCAACGTTCAACCCGTTTCTGTAATTGGCCTTGACAGCAACGAGCGTGAAAAATGCAGCTTCGCAAAGATACCTGGATACAAACATAACTAAAATCCGAAGAGCCTGATGTGAGATCCGAGGGTAAATAGGAAGGTACTTGATCCAGAACGTTTCAAGATCCAGTTCTTTGAAGTTTTCCTTAGCTGGGGAGCTGAACTTCAGCTCAAGAAATTCCTCTTGCACTTCATCCAAAACATCAATCACATCACACGCTTTTCATATATATCTGGGAAGTATCTAACGAATTCTGTTTCCAAGTCAATTCGATGAGTGATTATTTGTTTCTTTAACGCAGAATCAAGGTTAGCGTGTATGAGAGTATAATCCAAATAACTAAAACTGGCTGTATTTCCCTGCCGAATTCGACATTTCCAGAGGTCGAGTTTGACTATGAAATTTCGAATGGTGTGGGGCGTGAGAATGTTAATGTTTTTCCCTTGTAGTTTAAGGTAGAGAGCTTTCAATGCATTGAAGATGTCCACCAGGTAAGCTAGAGAAAGCTGAAAGCTTTCAGGCTAGAACCTGTTATGGAGATCTGACTTCTTCCGCAAATCTAGAAATATTGCTACTTCTCGTAGTTCATAAAGCCGTCCAAGTGTGTTCCTCTTTGATAGTCATCGTGTGAAAAAGCAATGTTTCATGTTCAGATTCCATATCTTTACACAACATTCTTAAAAAGACGACTGTTTCAGGCCCCAACTTTAACAAAGTCGACAACTTTGATAGCCACGTCCAGGACATTTATTATTTCAGTATATAAGGTTCTGGATGCCAAGGCTTCACGATGAAATATGCAGTGTGTACCTACAACAGGTGGATATTTTTCTTTCACCCTAGTAATGAATCCAGGCTGCAGAGCAGGCATAGCTGGAGTTCCATTAGTGCACACCCCTACCAGCGAATCCCACGAAAGTTGGTTTTCCTGAAAGAAGTTGGATGCATCACAAAAAATAGCTGATGCTGTTGTACAACTATCCATAGGGTGACAGAACATTTTCTCTTTTACACAGTTACCTAACACAAAACGAGCATATACCAGTAGCTGAGAACACAGATCGACGTCAGTCGTTTCGTCATACTGAATGGCAAAAACAAGAGAATCTTGAGATACTTCCGTTTCTTTGCACTCATTGCGAATTATTTGATGTGCAGTGAACAACACAAATATGTGAACAAAAGATAAGGCACGTGTAAGGTAATGTCAAGGCCCAATCTAGTACGCTAGCCTAAGTTAGAAGGCTTGGAGTAAAAAGTTCTGAAAACAAATTAGAACAAAAAAATTCGAATATAAGTTAAATTAAAAGGAAAGTTATACGAAAAATTTGTACAATAAAACATCGTATTTATTTGTACGAAAATATTAAAAAAAAAGTTTCTTTAAACAAGAAAAGATTTTGCATAGTTTCTAGTTTTAAATCTTAATTTTAGTTTAACAATTGGCTGTATATTATAATATTTTTTCTTACAAAGAAATTTACTATATTCTTAACATAAACATTTAATATTAAAAATTTTTGTTTTATTGTTAATTTTTTTTATTTTTCCAGTCTGAGTTTAATCTTTTTGAGACTTTATTAAATTGAGCGATAGTAGAAGTTATTACATACTTTTTGTTTTATTTCTTATCTTTAAATATATCATACTTTTCATCCTACTAATATTTTAAAAGTAGTTTTCAATTTTTTAAATCAATATTTCTTAATTTGTTACTATAATGATTTGATAATGTTTCAGCATGTCTCTTGATTTTTAAGAATCGCATTATTTCATATATATGAAAACTGTGGATCAAACTTGTTCATGATCTATTAACTGAAAAAGAAATGTTTGTTTTTAAACGATAATAATATCTAAGCTTTATACCAGTGGTTCTTAACCTGAGTCTTGTAACGAAAAAATTACAAAATATAGGCAAATGTTAAAGCTACAATTCAGAATTAGTGAGGGTTTTGAGGAATATGAAATGGGGTAATAAGTACAGAAAATGGCAAGCGGCGCTAAGATAGTAGAATAAGAAAACTAAAGGTATAAGGCGATACTTTTGCATTTTTTAATGTCTAGCTGGAAGCAAGGGTGCTTCCTAAATGACAGCAGGTCAAGAAAATTGGATGTGATTGTTGCAACGGAAACCCGGGTGAAGGGGCCAAGAGATCTGCTTCCCCTTCTGAACGGCTATGAGAAATTCGTTTCTCCGAGACGGGCGGGAGGTTGGGTGAGGTGTTTATCCTACTAAAAAGAAACCGGGTAGCCGAGAAAAAGTTGTTTTTTTTCTGATCCAGAGGGCAGGTTGGTCGTTCTCGTCCTGACATTCAGTTGTGGCAAGATAATCAAACTGGTTTCAATTTATGCACCCAACGTTATGAGCCCGCAAAGTGAGTATTTTCGTGACCTGTGCAAGTTCCTGGCCACGTCGCATTCGCTAGTACTGATAGGAGACATTTATCACAATCTGTGACGCACACACAGATTGTGTTGGCTCGAACATGAATAGAAAAGATCTGCTAAGTCACTTTCAGCTGGCAGATCTATATAATTTGGAACAACCGAACACTCCACAGTGGACGTGGTCAAATAGTGACGGGTCTTCCAGAAGATATCTAGATAGGGTTTTAATTTGAAAAAACAGATAAGTCCATAGCTAAGTGTCCACAGTTTTATCTTGTCAGCTACAGTGATCACAAGATGGTTACCTATAAGCTGACAGTAGATAAGTTGCATAGACAGGGATCTGGCTACTGGAAACTCAATACGTCCCTTTTGGCGATTGAGTAACATAGAAAGCTGATCGAGATTTTAATACAAAGGGCATTGACAGGTACCATCATTAATAACAAATGGTGGTACGCCCTAAAAAGAGCCATAAAATAACAGTCTATTAGGTTTAGCATAAGTTTAGCGAAGAAGGGACGTAAAATAAGAGATGGTCTAGTTAAGAAACTAGTAGAAGCCTGGAGGACTGGTAATGCAGACCAAGTGAAGGTGAAGAGACTGGAGTTGAACCAGCATCTTGAAGCCCAACACATGGGAAGAATTGCCAGAGCTAAGTTACGTGCGATGGGAAGTGAAGGAATGAAGGCCACTGGATGGGCCCGAGTGGAGGAAGCTCGACAAGGAAATAGTTCCACTATTTGGTCTTTGACGAATCAAGATGGAGTCTTGGTAAACGGACCCGAGGAAATGTGTGAGGCCTTTCGGGAGTACTTCGCCCAGCTGTTCGGGGATGATGGCGGTCCTGATGGTGGGGGAGTCTTCGAGGACTTTCTTGCCGAGCTGCCGTGCCTCTCGGGATCGGATGCGAAGTCTTACGAAGGACCAATGACGTCCGTGGAGGTGATGGAGGCTATGGCCGACTGTAAAGCGGGTAAGTCGCCGGGACTTGATGGTCTTCTGTACGAGCTCTATAAATGTATGCCAGACTTGTTCGGGCACCTACTGGCTGACGTGTACGCGAACTGGCAACAGATCTGTGTACCGGGGGTTAGTGATGTTGGTCAGAAAGGACCCGGTCAAGGGGGGCGTTTTAGGTAACTTCAGGCCCATCAATCTATTAAACGCAGAAGTGAAGATTTTGGCCAAGGTCTTAGCAAAAAG
Organism: Octopus sinensis; assembly: GCF_006345805.1. NCBI lineage: Eukaryota > Metazoa > Mollusca > Cephalopoda > Octopoda > Octopodidae > Octopus > Octopus sinensis. The sequence goes on along the minus strand of NC_042997.1, from coordinate 139,278,835 downwards.
TTGGCGCGTGTCGCGAATGGTATAGTCGGGGAGGCACAGATACGTGCCATCCCAGGTAGAACTATTCAGGATAATCTCCACCTGTGCTTGCACGGTTCGGCCTAGGCCTTGGCTTCTTCTGGTGGTTTATCGCTGTGTATCACAACATTGACTCGATAGTTCGGGTGAACGGTTTCTTTTCGAAGCCGTTCTGCATCAGGCGCTCCGTTCGTCAAGGATGTCCGCTCTCACTACTTTTGTATGTGGTGGCTCTTGAGCCCCTACTACGAAGGCTGAGTGGCATCTCGAGAGAACCAGGTTTAGAGGAGTTTATTACAGATTACGCGGAAGATATCACTATCAGCGTAGCCACAGTAGGACGCCTACATGAAGTGGGTAAGGCTATCGAGGTTTACAAGACGGTGGAAGGAGCAAAGATTAACCAGGAAAAGTCGGTCGCCTTGCAGCTCGGCACCAGGGTTGGCAAGTCGAAGCCTTCAGATAGCGTCGTTGGGCGCTGGACAGAGGGATTGGTTAACTTGCTGGGAGTCTGGTTTGGACCAGGCCTCCAGATAGAGAAGAACTCCAGATAGAGAAGACGGAGGTTTCGAGCAGGGTGGTTGCATTAGTCAAGACCTGGTCTTGGCGGTGGCTATCCCTGAAAGGGAGGGCGGAAGTGGCCAATGTGTTTATCGCATCGGTCATTACCTACCGCCTGACCGTCGTGCCCTGCCCGGATTCGTGGTTGATCAGGTTGGAGAGACAGCTATTTCGCTTTTTGTGGAAGTGCAGGTCGCCACTTGTGAAACGTCCTGTTTGTTGTCAAAAGCCGTTAAAGGAGGTTTGGGGATGCCTTGGTTAATGATGTGCAGACATGCGTTGAGGTTGACGCATCTCTGGATTCTCCTGGATGGTGAACGGGTGTGGTCTCCACTGGCCAGACAAATGTTCTCCGAGTTCAAAATTTTTGCGAACAGGAAGCCTGGTGTTTTCGTAAACCGAGGTCAAGTGAATGGCATAAAGGCCCTCCTGCTATTCCGGCGCTCGGGCAACGCCAGCAGCGGGGGTTCTACACGAATTTTATATAGTGGGTTCGTATTTTATATAGTGGGTTGGGAATGTGACGATGACCTAGGGGCGACTCTAGGTCTCGGGTATATTCAACTGGACAGCCTGTTCCATCGTACATTCGGGTTGAGAACGTTGGACAACTTCCAAATGTCCTTGACCTGGCAATGTTACAGAGGTGCCTTGCCCGTTTAGAATAAGCTCGCAAGACATGGTAAGCGTCAGTCTCCGACCTGTCCAAGATGCGGGGGAGACAGGGAAACCGTCCCTCGCGCTATTATCCAGTGTCCGGAGATATCTGAAATGTGGGTTTCTGCTGAACACCTGTTGTGCGGCGAAGGAAGAGTACGGCTGTCGACTGAGTCAATTATAAAAATCGACCCACAGGAAGTTTTAACAAACGAATGTAAGAATTGTTTTCTTACGGTTGTAGCAATAGCGAAAGAGGCAGTATGGAAGACTAGGATAAAAGGGATTAAGACAGGGCAACTTTATCTCCGGCCACGATTTACGATCATTTTTTACTTTTCATTTGAAAAGAAAGGTGTGGCTGGAGAAGAGGTGTCTGTCGTTGAGTATGTTCAAAAAGAGATGGAAGCATGGTGCATGTGTGTTGTGCGTGCGAGGAATCGTGTGAATAGGCTATAAAAGAAGAACCAGTGATAGATCGGGGTTTGTGGGTTCGGAGCGTGGCTACATTTGTGTTGTCTCTGTATTGTTAATTCATTCGATTTCTTAAATATTTTATATAATTTTTATATTCATATTTTATGTAAAATCATAACGTATTTTTGATCCCAATCAATTGATTTGTCCATTTCTGTGTTTGGCCTCCTGTGGGCAATAAAGAAATTGGTATTTCGTTTGTCTTTACGTTCTGAGTTCAAATTCCGTCGAGGTCGACTTTGACTTTCATCATTTCGGAGATGATAAATTAAGTACCAGTTGCGTACTGGGGTTAATCTAATCGACTGGCCCCTTTCACCCAAAATTTTGTGCCTTGTGCCTAGAGTAGAAAATAATGGTTCGCATGCCGGGTGAAATATTTAGCTGCATTTTTGTCCATCTACATGTTCTGAGCTCAAATTCCTTCGAGGTGCACTTTGCCTTTCATCCTTTCAGGGTTGATAAAACAAATAACAGTTTAGTACTGGGGGTCGCTGTAATCGACTTACCCACTCCTCCGAAAGTGCTGGACTTGTGCCAAAATTTGAATTCATTATAAAGTGCAACAATATGTTCTTGCCAGGAGAATGTCTCCACTCACTTTTGTAAATTGCTGTTGCTTATACGGTTTTGTGTATTACTATTTGTCTCGTTTCTCATTTCCTAAGAGTCCCTCCTTCAACAAGATACAACAATTATATAATATTGCTTATGCATCTGTCAAATCTATTTAGTTCATTCCTTACTTATAAAAATTATTTGCACATATAAGAATTAGACACAATCTAGTCGAAATCGCGATCATACCGTTGTCTGACACGTATGTTCTCTCTAGCGGTTTAAACTCCGATGCCAATTTAGAGCGACTCTCTTAAAGAGAATTAAGTCACTAATTTTCTCTTTGATGTCTTACGTAATTTATTTCGACTGATATTGGACGTAGTTGTATATTTCTCCACCCACCCATCCTTGTTCTACTGTCAGGTACTGTGCTGTTTGATGTAATGATTACATGGGTATTAATTTTAGTAATTATTATTTACAATTTCTTCGATGGTGGTGCTGTAGTTTGCGTTTTTATAGTAAATTTAAGTTGTCCTTAGGGTTGGTTTGTTTTGATTAATTATTCCCTTAAAAATGCTTTCATCAGTTTTATAATAGCTATTCGTTTGATTTTGTCTGGTTTACTTGCATTCAAACCAAAAGTTCTATTTATTCTTTTATTAGATTTTGTTGAATTCATAGATAGTTGTGGCTTCTAATTAGCGCGTCAATTATTGATTAAGTTTTGTGATACACATATGAACTTTCTTGTGGTTTAATAATATTACAAGATAACAGACGTGTTTTCTGTGTAAAGTTTTAATGTCCATCTTTTCTCAATCTTTACTTAAATTGCTGTAGCATTAAGCGACTAAGAGAGAAATATCTCCTTTCATAAGAACTATACGTGGCATAGGTGACCAGGGCTAGTTTAAATAAAGCACTTAGAATAATGCTCTGTGGGGAGAGACAACGAATAAATCTGCAGCTCATTTGAACGCACTGACCGTGAATTCATAGTACTATGTCATATCTCGACTGCCGTTCTAAATCTACACATATTTATTGACAGCTATCTGTTTATAATAATGTAATGCCGGAGTCTCCAACCACCGGGTCGCACAGAAATTATAAATTCTAAAATTCTATTTCTACTTTAAACTACATTACATATGTATAATGTTTAACATTACATATGTATAATGTATATAATATATTATTATATATGGAATAAATATTTAAATTATATATTATGCATTTTGTGTTTTGTTATCCCCGTTATCCTCCGATCCGAGGAAAAATTATTTTGCATGAAATCGCTCCGTGGTGTCAAAACGGTTGGGAATCGTTGATCTAATTTATAACACAGGTGACCAGGGTTAGTTTGAATGAGGTACTTAAAATAATGTTCTATGAGGGCGATACCGAATAATTTGCAGCTCATCTGAATTCCTTGACCATGAATTCATAGTACAACTTCATAATACCGTTCCAACGCAACGCATATTTGATGATGCTAAAATGGTTTTTGTCGTGCTGGGCGGTGGATAGATATATTGAGCAGCAGTGGGAGTAAGCATCAGTCAGTAAATAGTTGCATTCCATTACGTTCTTAGTTTGAATTCTGCTGCGGTTGTTTGCGACTTTCGTCCTTTCATGATCGATTAAATAAACGGGAAGTACTGGGTCCGATATGATCAACAATACCCCTCTTCCCAAATACATAACCATGTACTTATGTTTGAAATCAATATGATCCTTGTCGTGGTTTTAGTATCTCCACCAAGTTAGTTCTGACTGAGCATATCAATGATAGAAATGCATTTCAGTGACGACAGCTCTGCCTTATCTTTAACACGCAAGATGGATCCAAGTCTATATTAGTCAAAGTGTTCTGCTTTAATATGATTTGTGAGAAACTGCGGTGCCATTTCTAGCGAGTCGAGCGACAGTGTGTCGAGGGACGTTGTTTGTCGTGTGTTGCTGTATGATTTAACGTATAAAACATTATATATTATATGGTTGCCTTGGGGTCTTTTAGAGATATCTTGTTTTGAAGTGGTTGTAATTAGTTTATGATAAATATACTTACAATATGATGCATGACTTATGCTTCATGTTACTGCATAATCCATTTTCTAGTTCACTGATGAAAATGCCGAAAACCCTCTTATATATGTGCATATGTGTGTGCGAGCATGTGTGTCTGTCTGTCTATCTATCTATCTATCTATCTATATATCTATCTATCTATCTATCTATCTATCTATCTATCTATCTATCTATCTATCTATCTATCTATCTATCTATCTATCTATCGTTTTAACCAAGGGCATTATAAATGGACGGAACAATTTGGATGCCATTTTTATGCGTGCGTGTCTGTAACGTATATTTTCATATAAACGAATGCATGGTTATCGTGTATGTATGTATGTATGTATGTATGTATGTATGTATGTATGTATGTATGTATGTATGCATGCATGTATGTATGTATGTATGTATGTATGTATGTATGAATGAATGCATGTATTACTCATACGTTCATGAAATACATGTTAATTGCATAGACATCCTATCGTCCCTTAGCATAACTACTTTCTTTACATGATAAAAAAGGAAGAAAAAAAAGAGCAGGGAATTAAAAGTAAAACTTATTCAAGTTGCTTACAAGCGTAAACTGCAACCATTTTATTGCAGAGTGCCACTGCGATATCACTGAAACCTCCCCTCACCAGTTACTGCTTTAATACAGCTATAAACAAACTTCAGATGCTTCCGTTTCAATAAGCATGTAGAGCTTGCTTTAATAACGTCATAGAGTAAGTCGTTTTATATACACTTGTGCAGAAAGGGTAAACCTACCATATGAGCCGTCTTATTTATATCCTTAACGTTGAGTTATCTTTTTGATAAGAGGAAAAAGCCTCAGAAATGGAGGTGGTGGAGTAATGTTTACATCTAAAATATATATTTTCATGCAATTTATTTTTCAAAACTGGTTTTCCTCTTTCTCACCTTCTCTAGCTTCCCCCCCCCCGCTCCCTCTCTCTCACTCTCTCCCACCTCATTTTGTCGATGTTATCAAGCGGATGCCATTAACCGGATGTTGTTAACCGGAAATGATTAACTGTATGTTATCAGCCATTTAACTAAAAATAACCGTTTTTTTAAACTTATTAATTCATTTTTATAAAAAAAGAAAGGAAAAAAAATCAATAAAAGTCTTTGATGTAAAGAAATAAAATTTTATTCAACCATTTGTAACTAATGTTAAACTACATATAACTGAGTATCATATTTCATGCTCTCAGGCTCTGTCTTTTGAAAATGCAGGCACAACCTATACAACCTATTTCATATATATATATATATATATATATATATATATATATATATATATATATGTATGTATGTGTGTGTGTGTATGTGTGTGATATTCTTTCAAGTACAGTACAACTCACATGACCTGTATATATATTTTATTGATATGTTCTGGTGGAATAGGTTGGAGCCATGTTATTCGCAGACCACCAAGACCTGTTAGTTAATGTTCCTCTCGAGTAGCTACAAGTTGACGACTGCAGGAAGGGACCTTCATGTAGTTGCTCAATATGCTAGAAATAGTAACTAAATCTGCCTACAAATCACACTCCACTATTTGAGAAGAGGAACTAACTATACATAACATGTGTCTTTCATTATATCATATTTTATTTTTATATTTTTAATTGTTATATGTCCCCACATGTGTTGTAGTGTCTCCCTCTGTGTAATGCCTTTAGGGCAATTTAAAAGAAATAAAGAAGCTTGCTTCCGCGCATGCGTCGGGTTATTTGCTGTCTGGATTTTGTAAGAGTCGGACGTAGTTTTTGTGTTTCTTAGAAGATGTACTCAGACCTTGACGGGTCTGAGTTGTCGTAGTCGTCGTTGGAGCTGGTAACGGCGGTCATAAAGATGGACGGAGTGTTGAATACAAGGAGTTTTGCTGAAGCCACGAAGGTGAAGCGAAGTGAGCTGGACTCGGGTGGTCTGAAGGAGTACGAGAAGATGGCTCAGAAGGTGGGCGGCGATGTGAAGTTGCCGCTCTCCAAAGAAATTATGGAGAGGATGGAGAAGAAAACGATCACCTATACTCGTTGAAAAGAAAAGAAAATGCTGAACAGGTGGGGGCAGGAGTGGAAAAGACGCTGAGGGAACGAACAAAGGAGATAACGTACATAACCGAATGAAGATATGGGACAATGGTCGTCCAATTTAGGACAGTAGGGGAGGCGAGGAGGCTGGCGAGTGTGGCGGTGAAAACAGAGGAAGTAGTGCTTATGCTTACGTACCTTGGAAAAAAAACTTCCAAGGTGAAGGTAGCAGCAATTCCGCCAGATATAGAAGTGGCTTGGGTAGCGGCAACTGTCTTTGTTGGAAGCGAGAAGGTGACTGTCCTCCAAGCCATAGAAACAGAAGAAGGAGGGTGGAAAGGAAGGACACTTGAACTAATTATTCAGGCGGAGGAGGGTCTACTGAAGAACTTGCCAGAAACAGTGACGTTGGGAGAAATCGTGCTGAGGGTGTGGATAGAGGGCAGAGTACCACGTTGTTTTAAATGTGGCCCAAACCGGCCACATTAGGGCATACTACCCTCTACAGAGGACAATGGCTGAGGATACAGTTGTGGAGGCGGAAGAGAAAAGAGAGGAAGAAAAGACAGACGGAGGAAAGGAGAAAAAGGAGGAAGAATGGAAAGTTACAGAGAGCTGAAGGAGAGAGAGAGGAAAAAAGAAAAACACTGAGTATGATGTGGCACCCCAGTCCAACTCTATCCCACACAAGAGCACTCAGACCCACCTTCCCCATACAGACACCAAACCCACCCACCCAATTTCCCCACAAGAAAAAGAAAGAACAGACACCACAAAATTTAGAAGACCCCCCCCCCCCGGTGAAAAAGGTTATGAATGCATGGCGGAGAGAATGATATCCCTATGTGATGGAGAAAGGGGAAAACAATTAGACTGAAGGAGAAAAGGACTTAGGACCCAGAGGCGGCGAGTGGTGTTACTCAGTATGGGGTGAGTAGCACACTCTTCATAATATCATTTTCAGATATCATTCATGTTATATTTTAATTTGTTTTTCATGTTCATTTTCATGCATCATTCATTATATCAAATTTTATTTTTATGTTTTTAATTGTTATATGTCCCCACATATGTTGTAGTGTCCCCATATGTGTAATGCCTTTATGGCAATTTAAAAGAAATAAAGAAAGTTGTTTCCCAACTACATAGTTTCGAGTTCAATCCCACTGTGTAGCATCTTGGGCAAGTGTCTTCTACTATTGCCTTGGGCAGACCAAAACCTTGTGAGTGGATTTGGTAGACGGAAACTGGAAGAAACCTGTCATATATATACACACACACACACACACACACACATACATATATAAAATAGGGGTATTATTGTTCCTAAATCTCTCAGAGAGGGATATTCAGTAGCAGCACTGTAAAGTAACCATTTTTTGCCAACCTAATGTGGCACTTTGGGGCGAATGCTACTGCTGTTTAGCTCCAAAATGGGACTGTCACATTAAGTTGACAAAGAATCGTTATATGTATGTATGTATGTATGTATGTATTATGTATGTATGTATGTATGTAGTATGTATGTATATAAATAATATTATATATATATATATATATATATATATATTATAATATATATATATATATATATATAATAGAAATATTAAAATAACTAAGTCTCTCTAAAAGAGAACAACGGCAGCGTTCCCGGAAAATATTAGTTATCGCCATACTAATATGGCATTCTTATAAAAATAAAAAAAAGCTGACCGCTTATTAGCTCCATGAGGCCATCGCCTTAAGTTAGCTATTTGATACACAAACTGTATCCATATAACCTTTGAACAAGGGAGGTCAGTCGCTCCACACTACTTGGCCGGCAGCTACAGACGCGTTTCGGGGTATTGCCCCTTTTCAATGCAGCGTAGCCAAACCAGTAGGTGTCGCTCCGACAATCTCTGTTCAAAGTTTTATTTACCTAGCTTCGGTGGAACATCCACTTGTTTTCAATAATAGAAATATTAAAATAACTAAGTCTCTCTAAAAGAGAACACGGCAGCGTTCCGGAAAATATTAGTTATCGCCATACTAATATGGCATTCTTATAAAAATAAGAAAAAAGCTGACCGCTTATTAGCTCCATGAGGCCATCGCCTTAAGTTAGCTATTTGATACACAAACTGTATCCATATAACCTTTGAACAAGGGAGGTCAGTCGCTCCACACTACTTGGCCGGCAGCTACAGACGCGTTTCGGGGTATTGCCCCTTTTCAATGCAGCGTAGCCAAACAGTAGGTGTCGCTTCCTAAATCTTTATTATGATTATAAAAATCTTACAGAGATAGTACATTACAATACAAAACATAATTACAAAAAGTTTACGTTGTTCGTTTGATATTTACATATGTTGATTATTGATTATGATACTAGACTTTACTTTTCTCCTTTTTTTTTAAAATTAAAAATGATTTTGGCCAGCTAGGTATATCACAGTCAGGATTCTTACCCGACAGCCTAAGAGCCCAGAGACTATTTTCTCCCTTCATGATGACCAAGCAGGGTTACTCACACCCACCTTTTTTATCACATCCTTCCATCGATTCACATACTTTTTCTGTGTCAGGTTCCTCTTCTCTAAATCCATCTTGCTCTTTAGATGGTATCTGAAGTATTTTAACATACCATATCCAGAGACAAAGGTTCCTGACACCAAACCTTCCAATCTAGTTCTCCACACACACTCTTTCAGTACTGCCACCGTACAGTGAAAACAAGCCTCACCTTCCTTTGAGAGTCCAGCTGGCGGTATCATCTTTATTATAGAACCAGCCGATAGCTGTACTCGTCCCAGATGCGACAACACGTGTTCTACGTAACTTATTAAGCCTGACAGCTCCTGACAATGTACAAAAGCGTGCTGGACGGTTTCATCGTCCAACCCACATCTTGGACATGTCGGTGGCACTGACATTCCATGCCTATATAACTTATCGCGAACAGGTAGAGCATTCCTATAGCACTGCCAAGTCAGGGATTTTTGGTAATTGTCCAAATACCCCGGCTTGAAAGTCTTCTTAAACAGGTCGGATAGTTGATCCTCATCGAACCCCAGAGCCCCTCTTAGGACGTCGTCATTTTTCCTCTACCATCCTTCTATAAAATGTCGAGGTGGTATTCCCGCAGCCGCCTTTTGCCTATCTTGTGGATCAGCCAGAGTGCCTGTCGGCACTCTTTCTGCCATAAAGTCAGGTTCCGTCTTTTAATGAAACCGGGTTTAAATCTCTCCATAGAGTCCGGTTGCGGGAAGAAATTATCTGCCAGCGGACTCCACACCTTATCACCTTCCAGGTGAAACCAGAGATGTCTCAGTCTCAGCGCATGCCTGCGCATCATTAACCAAGGCATCCCCAGCCCACCCTTTAGTGGTTCCTGGCAACACACGGAGCGCCTTACAAGTGGCTTTCCTCCCTTCCACAAAAAGCGGAAAAGGAGTCGATCCAACTTGCTTAGCCACAAATCGGGGCAAGGCACGACAGTCAGGCGATAGGTGATTACAGATGCTATAAACACCTGTACCACCTCCGCCCTCCCTTTCAAGGAAAGATGCCTTCCGAACCACTCCCGAACTATGGCTTCGACCTTGGTCACTACCTCGCTCCAATTTTTCTCCGTCTGGGAGTCTGAACCAAACCAAACTCCAAGCAATTTAACAGGACCATCTGTCCAGTGTCCAACAACACTGGACGATATCGGCTTGTTCCTCCAGGTGCCGAGGCGCAAACCAGTGGACTTGTCCTTGTTAACTTTTGCCCCAGCCACCGCTTCGTATCTTCGGAGAGCACCTTCTACACGAGTTAGTTGTGCTTCGTTGGACACGATGAAGGTGACGTCATCCGCATACGCAGAAACAGACTTACCGCATCCGATTTCATTAGGATTGCATCTCACCGTCTCCAACTTCCGCAGCAATGGCTCAAGAGCCAAAACGTACAGGAGAGGGGACAAGGGACATCCTTGACGAACTGAACGCTTAATCGAAAACGGTTCCGTTAAGTAACCGTTTATCTGGACTGTGGACTTGATACCGCTGTACATAGCTGATATCCACCCGCGAAAGTCAGGACCTAGCCCAGCCGCTTCGAGAACCGTCGCCAGGTACTGATGATCTACCCTATCAAATGCTTTACTTTGGTCTAAATGGACCAATGCCCCTCCTTTGCCGGCTAATTGCCCAACCCTGTCTATAGTGTAGCGTAGAAGGTGAAGATTATCTTCGATCGACCTGCCTGGGATTGCACATGTCTGTGCCTTTCCGACAAGTTTTTCCATGACGACCTTCAACCTTTCTGCTAACACCTTGGCCAAAATCTTTAACTCTACATTAAGTAGAGTTATGGGCCTATAATTACTAATATTATCCCCTTGCTCGGGTCTTTCTGGATCAGCGTCACAACTCCCCGGCTCACAGAACTGGGAATCCTCCCATTCTGTTGCCAGTTTGCGTAGACGCTTGCCAGTATGTCCCCGAACAAGTCCGGCATACAACAATAAAACTCATAGGGCAGACCATCCAGTCCGACGCCGCGACTTTTCCGGGCGCATTCAGCCAAAACCCCTCTTACCTCCGCGGGAGTAATCGGTCCTTCACAGCGTTCCGCTCTGCTTGGCGAGAGCCGAGGCCCACCAGCTAGGAAGTTCTGTAAGTCCTCCCCCGCTCGAGTGGATCGCCCTCCCCAAACAACCGAGCGAAATGCTGTTGAAAGACCTTCTGTATCTCCTCCTGTCCATAGATTTTGCGTCCCTGTTCGTCAGTTAAAGACTTAATAGAGGACTTTTTGCCCTTCTGACTCTCCACACGACGTGCCCATCCGGCAACATTAATACCTTCTCGTTTCACTGCACGTAGCTTAGCTCTGACTCTACATCCTTCATGCTTGGCATTGAGGTGACGGTACAAGATCGTTCTCTCTGCTAACACTCTAGATGCACAGCCAGATCCCATTGCCTCGTCTAAGTTCTTAACTAAATCGCCCTCTATTCTAGTCCTATCTAAACTTAGCTGGTTGCTAAATCTAATGGACTCCAAACGGATGGCTCTTTTGAGGGCGATCCACCATCTATTATTAATGATGGTTCCACATAATGCCCTCTGGACTAATTCCATAATCCGGTTACGGAAAGCTTCACAAGCCAAAATAGACTTGTTCATTTTCCAGTATCCGGGTCCCTGTCTATGGCATTTATCTACATGTACCTCACACGTCACTAATTTGTGATCCGTGTAAGGCACAATACAAAATTGTGGACAGCTAATGCTATTCCTATCTCGTTCTTTAACAAATACCCTATCTATATACGATCTGCGTGAGCCGTCATTGTTACTCCACGTCCACTGTGGAATGCTCGGCTCATCCATTCGAAACCGATCTACTAGATTAAAGCTCGTCAGTAGACCCTTAAGGCAAGGATTCCCCCTTCTATCAGACGAGCCCACACTATCTATCCGCGCATCGATGATAGTGTTGAAATCCCCTACCAATACTACCGTTTTAGACGTCACTAGAAAGTGCTCCAAGTTCCGATAAAAACCAGTCTGCCTACCCTCATTAGGAGCATAAACAGCTACCAACCTGAAGGACTGCTTACTTACGTGAATTACATCGAGGACAACCAGCCTACCTTCTGGGTCCATAAAGACAGTACTTACCTGTAAGTCCAAGTTCTTCTGATAAGGACTGCCACGCCTGCACTTCCTCCTCGGCTAGGAGAAATAAATTTCTCGTAACCATTGAGAAGATGCGAGAACGCTTGGGTTCCTCTCATCTTGGACTCGGTGACAATGGCTACATCTATTCTGTGTGTCCTGAGGTCGTCCAGCAAGCAAGCCTGTTTCCATTTCGACCCCATTCCACGCACATTTATACAGCCCAACTTAATCATCGATGAATGAAGAAAGTTTGTTACTTACGGTTGTGAGAGGGAGCATGGCAGCTTTTGTCTGCCTGCTTCCCACACTCTCCGTTGTTGCTGGGCATTTAACCGGCGTTGCCACCGGGCTCTGGGATGGAGTGGCTGCCGGGCTAATATTCAATTTTCCAGCTATCACCTCTTGTGTGACATCTTTAATCAGGTTGTCCCTCACGTGTAGTTGGAAGAGTCTCTCCTTCCATTCCTCCTCTCCAACCTTCGCATACCTCCAATCCGGGTTTTTTTCGATGATGGTTTGAAACATTTTATGTTTGGTTTCGCCTTTATGTACCAAACTACTCTCTCGTTTTTTGTGTTATAAGCAATGCACCTATCGGTTTTTTTGAATCCTTTTAAAGTTGGGGGCTGGGGTTTAATGAAATGCTGGCCTACAAAAGTAGTGCCAGCGGGGTGGGATTGGATAATTTTTTTGTGTTGTTCTGCGTTTGTTTTTCTTTTGTTTGGGGTGGGGAGTCCGGGGTATTGGATTTCTTCCTTTTGTTGGTTACGGTCGTATATTCCATTACTTCCAGTTCTTTTCCATTTGATAAATTATTTTCCACCTCGTTTTCGTTTTCGCTTTGTTTTCCATTCATTTTCTTTTCCTCCTTTTGACTTTCATTTTGCTTTTTCCGGTATTCTCTTTTGTTGTTGCTGTGATGTCTGCTTTGTTCTCCACAGCGGTTTGAATGGGGGCATTAACGGGTTTTTTCTTTTTGCACTCTGAGCGGACGTGACCCTTCTGCCCACATTTGAAACATCTGGGCCTACGTCCCTCACCGATACCCGCGCAGTGTGTCCATCCCCCACGAAGACCCTGTCTGGCAAACTCTCCAGCGTTGCATTGTCAGCTTGAACGATCATTTCAAGCTGCTGACCTTTCCAAAATTTTGCCTCTTCATCCTCATGTTTAAAATGTTAATTTCTCTTCTACGTCGAATACGACCGCTGTTGCTGCCCACATTACATCGTAACCTGTTGGTATATCCTCTATTGTTATCTTAGCTGTTCTGCGCCCTAAGTACGTGGGCAGCAACAGGATGTCTGCACTCTTCAACGTTTGAGTTGAAATTTCCTTCGCTATGCTAGCCGACTCGAAATGCGCTTCAATAGTAGCGCTTCTCACTCCTCGGCCAACATAGCGAACCTTGTTCCAAATTGGTGCCATGCACCGTTCTACCAATTCATTCTTACATCTGCAATCTTTTTTTCCTTAATATTATATACCTTATAAATTACCGTCTTCTCACGGATTGCTTGTAAGGTGTCAGGGGGCGGTATTATTCTCGTTTCTTCTCCATTCCTTTGTATGAACTTTCTGAACTTGAAGAGATCCTCCATTGTTACTTCCAGTTCTATAACATTGCCTCCAACGGCTTCCGAAAAACTTTGTTTCTCCTTTGTATCCTTTTGCTTTATAACTTCTCCCATCTCGGGAAAATCAGAATTTGACGTTAAGTCAAGATCCATAATAAAATGCAAGTGACTTGTCACAAGAGACAAGATAAAAATTAAATCCACACTGAATTAAAGTTCATATATAAAAAGAAATTTTCTACCCCGAAGGGCGAAAATTACTTTGTTTCACAAGTTAATACTCCAAAAATTGTACGTGTAAATCCAGAACAGAACGAACTAACATAACAGCTTACAGCGTAAAATAATCCGACGTAATCCAAGGAAAAATCAGTAGGTGTCGCTTCCGACAATCTCTGTTCAAAGGTTTTATTTACCTAGCTTCGGTGGAATACATCCACTTGTTTTCAATAATAGAAATATTAAAATAACTAAGTCTCTCTAAAAGAGAACAACGGCAGCGTTCCCGGAAAATTAGTTATCGCCATACTAATATGGCATTCTTATAAAAATAAGAAAAAAGCTGACCGCTTATTAGCTCCATGAGGCCATCGCCTTAAGTTAGCTATTTGATACACAAACTGTATCCATATAACCTTTGAACAAGGGAGGTCAGTCGCTCCACACTACTTGGCCGGCAGCTACAGACGCGTTTCGGGGTATTGCCCCTTTTCAATGCAGCGTAGCCAAACCAGTAGGTGTCGCTTCCGACAATCTCTGTTCAAAGGTTTTATTTACCTAGCTTCGGTGGAATACATCCACTTGTTTTCAATAATAGAAATATTAAAATAAAAAGTCTCTCTAAAAGAGAACAACGGCAGCGTTCCCGGAAAATATTAGTATCCACCGAAGCTAGGTAAATAAAACTTTGAACAGAGATTGTCGGAAGCGACACCTACTGGTTTGGCTACGCTGCATTGAAAAGGGGCAATACCCCGAAACGCGTCTGTAGCTGCCGGCCAAGTAGTGTGGAGCGACTGACCTCCCTTGTTCAAAGGTTATATGGATACAGTTTGTGTATCAAATAGCTAACTTAAGGCGATGGCCTCATGGAGCTAATAAGCGGTCAGCTTTTTTCTTATTTTTATAAGAATGCCATATTAGTATGGCGATAACTAATATATATATATATATATATATATATATGTATATATGTATGTATGTATTTGCGATAAAATAAGTATTAGGCTGAAGAAAAGTCCTGAGATCAATTTGTTCGGCTAAAACCCTTCAAGGCGGTGTTCCAGCATGGCCTCAGTCAAACGACTGAAACAAAAAAAGACAAAAGTGACATATTACACATCTTCGGTCGTACCGTCAGAATTTAAGGGCTTCACTCTTTCTTTAATTAGATAGGTAGTTTATAGCTAACTCTTACCCTTGGACTGTAAGAACAATGCGGTGTGTGTAAGCTAGTGGCATACCATTCGCAGTCTCCTCGCCTTATCCTCAAGTCTTAAAGGACGCCGCATCTGCTTCCATATGCTTTTATGGACCATCAGCTATCTCTGCGGACGCCATGTTAGGAATCGCAATCTAAGCTAAGTGAAATATTTCAAAATTTTTGCTCTTATTTCAATTTTTTGGCCTAATGTGTCATAATTAAAAAATACTTTCTCAGTGGAACTCTTTTAGAGATGTCCGTTCATTTCAGTATATTCCAACAACAACACCAATTGCACTAGTATATGTAACGAAAAAGAAAAGTTAATTCAAATTAAGATCTCTGGTGAGGAAGTGACTCCTCATCAAATTAAAAATTTCAATCAAGAAGAACATTGAAGATAATCCCAGAATTTCTTTTCCTTTCTACTATAGGCACATTTTGGAGTAAGGAGGAAACTCGATTACATTGATCCCAGTGTGCAACTGCTAATTATTTTCTCGACCTGGAAAGGATGAAAGGCAAAGTCGGTTTCTGCGGCATTTGAACATTGAACCTAAAGACGGAAGAGATACCTCTAAGTGTTTTGTCTGGCGCACGAACGATTGTGTCTGCACGTCGCCTTACACTTTGAAACTTAAATAAAGTTGGAGTGAGTTTCGTCTGTGGACAGAGCGCTATTAAGTCCAGTCACTTGTGGTTGTCGCTCTTTCCTTTTTTATTCACCGGAATTAACAATTGATACAGTGGCTTAAAATTTTGGCACAAGGTCAGCATTTCAAGGGAAAGGATAAGTCGATTACATCGACTCTAGTATTCAATTGGTATTTAGTTTATTGATCCCGAAACGATGAAAGGTAAAATGGACCGCAGCGGAATTTGAACTCAGGACGTAAAGGCGTACGAAATGTCGCTATGTATTTCGCCCGGCGTGCTAATGATTCAGCTAACTCGCTACTTTATTAATAATTAATATATTGATATTTCATCATCGCTACGGGTGTAATTTTGATCAATTAAAACTTCACGACCCCCTAAGTATTTAGTGTCTACTTTGTCTTTGTGTTTCATGCAGCAGTCGATTTGAATATTCTCCCCGTCCATCACCAGTCACGTTTTTAAAATTATCATACCAATCAGTATGATAAAACAATAATCATTGCGTATTCATTTACCCAAATCCTCTATATTCTGTCAGGTCCATTCAAAGATCTGAAGTCTGGAGACAATACTGAGACTATGCTTCAGTGACAAGGTCTTATACAACTGAATCACGACCAGAGATTTTTGCCATGCTGCCAAAAATCAAACTGAGACACTACTGCCTTCCACTGTTACTTCATTTTAATCTATACGCCTTTCTTAACCGAAATTAATCATGAAGTTATTTTCTCATCGTTATACGTGTAATTCTAATTAATCTGTATTTGTTGACTCATTAAGTATGTTAGTGCTCACTTTGTTATTTGTGTTCCATGCAGCAGGTGGCCGTAGGTATTTCCTCTCGTCATTATTTTAAATAATCACACCACTCACTGTTAATTCACTGAAATCTGATATATCTCTAGTCGTTCTAAGATCTGCGATAACAATTAGTCTATGCTTCACTGATGAGATTTAACGAGACCAAAACACGCCCAGAATTGTCCCTGTGCAGCCAAAGTTGAGACTTACTCGTCACTGCATTCTGCTTTTAATTAATATAAAATCCTAAGATTTCCCCTACCTTTCTTGACCATCTTATTCATTAAATTAATGCATTTTCACATCACCACAGGTGTATTTTTAATTAATTAAAATGTTTTGGTTCATAACATTAACTACGCAGGCACCCACTTTACCATAAATTAAAAACAGGTTCACAGAATTGGGAACAAAGCAGACGTTCAGCTAAGGTGATTGATGGTGGAGGTGAGGGAAGGCGGTAGTTGGGCAGTCAACACGTGCTTTAGTTAAAAGTTCGTTATTTAAGGAGATACGATGCTTGACTGGTAATCAATCCTAGTTGGATAAACAAAGACGGGATGAATTGAAGTCAAGACAGAGTTATATGGAGTGGAAAGGGAACAGAGAACAATATAATAATATAGGAATAACATAGAATAATAAAAGACGTGTTGAAAATAGTCGGTGAATTTAATAATAGGAATAAGAAACAATGGGAGCTTTGGATGTTCGAAGTAACACCAAGAAAGAAAGAAATGGTTTAAGACAGTGGTTCCCATTCTTTCTGCACCACAGACTGGTTTTATGCAACACAATTTTTCCACAGACCAGAGTAACGTGCTCATCACAAAAACACAATAAAGTCTATAATATATAATTTAATTATCAAATATATAATAACACATATAAGACATATATAGGGCGGGCCAAACGTACGCACCAAAACATTTGATATCTTATTTATATTACGTTATCATTCATTTTGTCCATCATGTACAAGTACTTGTGTATTCCTCATTATTTTATTTATTTATATTCAATTTTGGAAAAATTGAAGCATGCCTTTGACAATTCCGGAGTGTGTTGAACTTATTTTGTGCGTGACTTTTGGCCCACCCTGTATAATGCAAAAACGCCTTGCAGATTGTGATAGTCAATAAAACAGAAATAAAATTTTAAAATTTATTCTTTCTTTGCGGCCCGGTACCAAATGATCCACGGTTCTGTACGGGTCCGCAGCCTAGTGTTTGGGGACACCTGGTTAAAGGAATTATGACACATTAGGCCAAAAAGTTGAAATAAGAGCAAAAATTTTGAAGTATTTCACATAGCTTAGATTGCGATTCCTAACGTGGTGTCCTCAGAGATAGCTGATGGTCCATAAAAACAGTACTTCATTGAGAGGTCGGAGGAGGAAATTCGTTTAAATAAATTTCATAGGGAAAAGGTAAGGAAACACAAATTTAAAGATTCGTTATTTATTTTGTTTTAGATACATGAGAACGCATCAGTGTGTAGAATACTCAGTCATTATACTGCAACCATGCTGGATCACAACCACGAATGGTTTTAGTGGAACAAATCAACTCCAGGATTTATTTTCGTTAAGTGCAAAACTTAGCATATCGAGTTCATTTGCAGAACATAAACAAACTACACCAGTGACTAAAACATGTGTAAGAATAAAAAAAATAAATAAATGATAGGCGTAGGAGTGGTTGTGTAGTAAGTAGCTTGCTTACGAATTACATGGTTCCGGGTTCAATCCCACTGTGTGGCATCTTGGGCAAGCCCGTCGTATGTATATATGTATATGTATGTATGTGTGTGTTTGCGTATGTTTGTGTGTCTGTGTTTGTCCCCCCCCCCCAACATCACTTGACAACCGATGCTGGTGTGTTTACGTCCCCATAACTTAGCGGTTCGGCACAAGAGACCGATAGAATAAGTACTAGGCTTCAAAAGAATAAGTCATGGGATCGATGTGCTCGACTAAAGGCGGTGCTCCAGCATGGCCACAGTCAAATGACTGAAACAAGTAAAAGAGTAAAAGAGATAATAAAGAGAATGGTCATAAGTGACCATGAGTTTCTGTACTTGGGAAGTTCCTCTGCTAAACGGAGACGCAAACCTAGTCATGGTTTTTGTGAGAGACGGGTAGCTGCCACGTCATTGATATTGTCCAAGGAAACACAAAGCCTGTAAGTATATATTAGCGTCAGAGGCGGTATTAATACCGCGAGATAGTATTTATCACCACTTAAACGTAAATGTTCTATTAGAAAAGACTATACTGCGGTAAATACCATGAGAGAAACCCTCACATTGGCACATGGTGCACGATGCACTCTTGTTTACATCGCTTGCGGGAAGATAAATCTCCTCAATCTCCAGCAATTTGACCACCAGATCATGTGATTTCGTCATTTCTTGGTCTTATCAATGATAGACGCTCACCCGCGAGAGAAAGCAGCAACTTATCTTCTCGCCAGCGATATATAGAAAATCGGTGTCAGGTCATGTGCTGATATCGTGATTGTCATCATAGGCGTTGCTGTCAGTCTGATATCAAAGTCATGGTGTCATCATACGCGTTGCTGTCAGAGCGCACAAAGGGCAGAAATAGATACTGCATACCGCAATGTAATCCACCCATTGATGTTCAAGCAATCCTGCCAATCTACCGCCCTGAATTGCAACTTTCTATTATATCGATACTGAAGAGGCAAAGTCGACCTCAACCCTTTGCATTATAGGCACAAGGCTTGAAATATGTAGGGAGCGGACTAGTCGATTACATCGATTCACGGTGCTCAACTGTTGCATATTTTATCGACCCCTTAAGAATAAAAGGCAAAGTCAACCTCAGCGACATTTGAACTCAGATTATAAAGATCCAGAACAAATACCTTTAAGCATTTTGTTCGATGGCGGTTACGAACCTACTATCTCGCTGCCTTAAATAATTATTTCTGATGACGGCACAGAGCCTGAAGTTTTGAGGGAGGGGTGTAGTCAATTGCATCGACTCCAGTGTTCGACTGGTATTTATTTTATCGACCCCGAAAAGGGTGAAAGTTAAAGTCATCCTCGGTGGGAATTGAACTCAGAAAGCAAGGAACTGAAACAAATAACACTGGATATTCCACCCGACGCTATAACGACTTAGCAATTTTATTTTTTCCGCCTTAGATGTTATTAACACTGTATCATTAACTAACACTATGTCATTAATAACACCGATAAACACTTCTATACCATCATCACATCTAGTACCTTCATTATCATTCCTACCGCCTCCACCACCGCCGCCGCCGCTGCCGCCGCTGCCGCCGCCACCACCACCACCACCACCACCACCACCACCACCAACAACAACAACAACAACATCAACCTGACACTTCCAGTGACAGCACTACCAGTAATATCACACACTCTAACCAAACCTCACCCAGTTTTTTTGAATAATAATAATAATAATAATAATAATAATGATAATAATAATAATAAAAATAATAATACTTGTAGTAGTAGTAGTAGTAGTAATAATAATAATAATAATAATAATAATAATAATAATAATAATAATAATTATTATTATTATTATTATTATTATTATTATTATCATTATCATTATTATTATTATTATTATTATGACAGGCAGTTTCAACAACAATTACAGTAGTAGTAGCAGCAGCAGCAGCAGCACCAACAACAACTACGTATCACCTGCAACGACAACAATCACTACGATGACATCGGCAACAATTAGAACGCCAACAAAAACTACCACCACAACAACTACTACTACTACTACTACTACTACTACTACTACTACTAGTTGTTGTAGTAGTAGTAGTAGTAGTAGTAGTAGTAGTAGTAGTAATGGGAGTATTAGTAGTACATTAACAGTTGCAGCTACACCGCCACCGTCGTCACCACCACAACCTCTAGCAACAACAACAACAACAATAATAATAACGGCGGTAACATCCGAAGGGTTATTTTCGGCTTCAATCGATACGTCTAGACGCCAATAAATTATTTTTGTGGTAAATTTTATTACTATAACATAATGACATACACCTCCATCAAAGCTGCTCACCTCTCCATCCCTTGCCAATACCTGAGAACAACTAACTTCACAGCGCACCTCCACCGTACTCTCTCGCGTTTGAACACTGTACTCTTTACCTCTACCACGTCCAGTTACTGTACGCTTATTTCCAAAACACCTGGTCATCGTACTCATATTTCCATCATGTCTGGTCATTGTACTCCTACCTCTACCACACATAGCAACTGTGTAGTTCTACCACCGTTATATTTAACAGCTCTAAGTTTTCTCCCACCACCCTAGTTACTGTACACTCTACACATATTTACAACACATCCATCACACCTGATCAAATACCTACATCCACCGCATATGTTCACAGTACATTGCCATCACACCTGTTCACAGTAAACATACTTCTATCACACCTGTTCTGAATAAACATTACCTTCAACATACCTAGTCACTGAATACTCTTTGCTACCACATCTAATCATTGTACACCAGCTTTCAAAACACTTGACTACTTTACACACCTGGCCACACACCGATCTTGTCACACCTAGCCACTGTACGCTTTCCTTTACCATACATGAACATTGCACATCAACTCTTCCGTGCCTCATCACTGTAGAATAACTTCCACATACATAACTACTGTGTACTTATTTGTATCACACCTGATTTCTGTACATCTACCTGTACCACATTTGCTTTCCATATACTAACCACAAATACTCACAAGCTATGCAAACTTATCGGCAAATTACTTGATCATTGTACAGCTATCCTTTCAACACCTGACCACTGTGTTTCTATCTCCATCATACCCGGCCACACTACACTCATCTCCGCCACAAAGTCACTGCACACTTACCCCTAAAACAGCTGAATACCTGCCAGCATCACACCTACCCACAGTAGATTTATCTCTATCATACTAGGCCACAGTACTCCTACATCCATCAAACTAGACCACTGTACACTTACTCATACAACACCTGGCAACTGGTTACCTATTTCCATTTCACATGTCAATTGTACACTTACATCCATCACACCTAACTTCTGTATACGTATCCCTAGAGACCCTGGCCATTTTATATTTACCTTAACAGCACCTAGCACTGTACACTTATCTCCATCATACGTAGCCACAACACACTCCTCTCCCTGACAACACCTGAGCCACTGAGTATCAACCTTCATCTCAACTGGCCACTTACCTGATATCTGTACACCTTCCTCTATAATACCTGGCCACCGAGCATCTACTTTCACTATACCTGACCATTAAATACTTACCTTTATCATACCTGGCCGCCGTACACTTGCTTCTATCACAACAGGTTACTATACCCATTTCTGATGTTTTTGCAACCTGCAACAGTGCCACCGAGAAGCGGGACATGTCTTCATTCTGGCTCCAGAAAGAATGACTCCTTTCAAATTTCAAGCGGAGTGTGAATTTTTTTTTGCAAAGTTCAAGCCACGAGTTCTTCCTCTGCTCTCAGGGCTCCGGACCGATCTAATGAGTACCTCTGGACTAATGTAATGTGGGACTCTGGACGTCCACGTTAAGTGGAATGATGAGTGATGGCGTCCTCAGCTTTAATAGAGTAACAGGAATGCTCTCGTGATATACGGTGACTTGGGTATATGAACCTGGCGGATCCTATTCCTCTCCAGATATGAACGCAGCCAATTTCTGAGAGAGAGAGAGAGAGAGAGAGAGAGAGAGAGAGAGAGAGAGAGAGAGAGAGAGAGAGAGAGAGAGAAAGAGAGAGAGAGAGAGGGAGATGGAGAGACAGAGACAGAGACAGAGATTAGAATTAACTCCTAGTACTCTATCGACCCCCGAAAGGATAAAAGGCAACGCTGAGAGCCGGAACAATTACTGCAAAAGCACTCTGACGCTCTGATGACTGCCAGTCTATCGCCTTTACATATAATGTATTCGTAAGCGGAAGTTTATAATTTAATGTATGATCTTTTTGGATACTTGCCCTTTTTATCTTTTTGTCGATAGGGAAGGCAGTGCCCATTATCCTTTACAGGACCTACGAGACTGATGGAAGGGAAGAGGGAATGTATCGTCAAATAGGAAATCTGCTCTGAATACTAGTAACAAAGTGAATCCCGCTAAAGGTATTCATGAAGTTTCGTTTGTTGGCAGTATTCAAATGGTACAAGGCCAGCAATTTCAGGAGAAGAGGTAAATCGACAACATCAACCCCAGTGTTCAACTGGTACTTGTTTTATCGACACCGAAAGGATGACAGGCAGAGT
This sequence comes from Octopus sinensis, assembly GCF_006345805.1. NCBI lineage: Eukaryota > Metazoa > Mollusca > Cephalopoda > Octopoda > Octopodidae > Octopus > Octopus sinensis. The sequence goes on along the minus strand of NC_042997.1, from coordinate 139,255,997 downwards.
CGATCTCGGCGGAATTTGAACGTAAGGACCGACGGAATGCCGCTAAGCATTTTGCTCGGCATGCTAACGAGTCTGCCAACTCTCCGCAATAAGCTGTTGTAGGATCTAAACTTCAGAAGACATAGACTCAGAACAAATACTACAAAACATCTGGTCCGACGCTGTTACGATTTCATCAATCCACTGCCTTAGACTGGTAAGTTTCTTTTACCGATTTGTAAAGGATGAAAGGCAAAGTTAATCTTGGCGCGATTTGAATTCAGCGTGTAGGGTATCAAAATAGATAGCGCAAAGCATTCTGCTGACACTCTGTTGACTGTCCATTTGTCTGGATTGTAAATGTAAAATTTCAGATGCTTGAACTACTCACAGATTTAAAATGTTCTTTGTTTTCTTTTAACTTGGATAGGTAGCGATAAGACCGGGTAGCTATGATTCTGCAATATCAGTTTATCTTGAGGAGCTCAAATGAACGACTAGTATTAAGTTTTGTTTCTCATTTCAGTTGATTAAACCTTTTGTTTCTTTTGTGCTTAACTCAATCAGAAAATAAAAAATTAAAACTGGATTAATATATAATAGATCCCACATGATTGCGAAAGAGTAGGGTCAGTAATGTACAGTGGCCAGGTGTGTTATAGACGTAAAATGACCAGCGCCCTGTGAGTGTAACAAACTGAAAGAAGCCCGTCACATCTATCTATCTATCTATCTATCTATCTATCTATCTATCTATCTATCTATCTATCTATCTATCTATCTATCTATCTATCTATCTATCTATCTATCTATCTGGTTACCGTGGTCTTTTCCGTAGGCTTTTCTTTCCACTTCATATTCTTTCCCCTTTACACTTCATATTGACATTTCTGTGATAACGATCCCTATTGATCAATTTTTTTTCCTCTCCCCCTTTTTTTTAAACCCCCCCTTTTTTGTCCTCTTTCTCTCCTTTTACGATCCCTTTTGATCCCTTCAAAAGAAAAGCTCTACCTTGTAATTTGTTCTATCTGTGTGCAGCCCTGTGTGGCTAATAAAGAAACATATCTATCTATCTATCTATGTGTATGTGTCTTTGTGTCTGTCTTTGTTCCCTCATTATCACTTAACAAGTGATGTTGAAGTGTTCACAGCCCCCTTACTTAGCCGATCGGCAAAAATGACCGATAGAATAAGTACTAGGCTTACAAAGAATAAGTCCTGGGGTCGATTTCTTCCACAAAAACCGTTTAAGGCGGTGCTCCAGCATGGTCGCAGTCAAATTGCCGAAAAAAATAAAAGAATAAAAAATAAAAGAATATATATATATAGATATATACAGTGGATATGTCAGATGTAAGTAAGTTCAAGGTGACAGATGAGTCGTTTTACCTTTTGATTTATGATGTGCTTACTGAATATCTCCTCCTACATCGTGACAAATCACAAATAGATTCTAGTTTTACATTCTGAATTCAAATTTCGCTGTAGTCGACTCTGCCTTTCATCCTTACGAGTTCGCTAAAATAAGTACATGCTGTGCCATGGGGTCGATGGAAACGACTAGTTCCCACTCCCAAAATTACAGGCCTTGTGCTTATAGTAGAAAATCATAAACAGTTTATTAGATTAGTACAGAGTCACATATTTGCGGCGGTTCGATGATTGGGGCTTATATTATTTGAGGGTGTACTTGTTTTATCGATCGGGATGGGATGAAAGAAAAAAAAAAAGGGAAGAAAAAGAAGCAAAATATCACGAAGTAATTTATTTCTATTCTCCACCTTATCTGCCCAATAATTAATCATATTATGAACACGAATGCTTTTAAGATTCATATGGACTAGATTTCATTAGTTGAATAGATTGAACTGAAAAGAGAGAAAAAGAAAGAGTGAGAAGGTATAGATAGAATGAGAGTTTCTATAATAAGGTTTGAAACCAGAACTGTAAGCTTGGTTGAACGTCTGCGTGAACAGCGTCGGGAAATGAATACGACGCGAATTCAAATGTAATCATATCTTCTTGTCTACATACGCAGTTATTGGGTGTTGGCCTTTTTATAATTGAACATTCAATACATAAGTAGCCTTTCCCTAAATCAACTAGATAGCTTTTGCAGTTCGTGTATAAATGACACAGGCGTTGGCCGTGTCAAATGATAAAAGAATAAATAAATACATAAGAAAAGAACACTGGGGGAAAGAAAGAAAAATAGTAAAAAAAAGAAAAGGACAGAAAAAATACAATAAAAGCAGACGTCTTTGTTTCGCGGATGTGAAACGATGTTTTAAAATTCAGTGACGACTTCGTTATGAAATTATAACATTTCCTATCTTTGTATTCAACTTAAAAAAGAAAAATAATAATAAATAAATATATAAATAAACCTATAAAAAATAAGAGAAGGCAACCTCTTTCAATTGAAACTAATAAATTATGCATCGTAGAAGTTCTTAAATAAAATACTTCCGTCAACATGTTGGAATGTATAGTAGTTTATATGTTTTGAATAATAGACTCGTTAAATTTACTCTGTTCGCTGTCACAACTCATAAATTCAATTTGAAATCTTTTGTCTGCAAAGGTCGTTGCCGTCATCAACGCGTTTGTTGTTGTGTCTGTTGTTTTAAGTTTTTGTTTACAACGGTCGTGAAATGTAAAACAGTAAATGAAGCGTGTCTAGACAAGGTTGTTGGTGTGAGACAAAGCACCAGACAAATGTGTATCATTCATGTTTAGAGAGCGACAGTTCTGAGTGTTACTATACAAGATCAGATCACTGATCTCTTGTAATTTGCTCACCGCCTCTCTCCCATTATTACCCTCAACAAAATAGTTATCGTACTGTACTAAAAGAGGGTTATGGGGATGGCTAGGACTTAACAACTTCGATGGTTTATACCAACTACAAGGTCGAGGAAATAAGTAATGAAAATAATTCTTGTTTTGAGGACGATTAAACTCGAAACAGATAAAAACTAGATAACCCTTTCTACAATAGGCACAAACCCTGAAATTTTGTGGGAGAGGGCTTGTCGATTACATTGACCCCAGTGCTTAACTGGTACTTATTTTATCGACTGCGAAAGGATGAAAGGTAAAGTTGACATCGGTGGCATTTAAAAGACAAAGCTATAAATTCCAGTCACAAGACAGCGGTCATGCTGAGGCATATTTTTGAGCGGTTTCAGTCGAAAAAATCGATACCAATACTCGCCTTTAAGCTTAATAATTGTTTTATCGATCTCATTTTTGCCAAACCGCCAAGTTACGACGAGGCAAATAAGTCAACAGCGGTTGTCAAGAGGTGCTGAGAGACAACACACATACACACAGACACACACATGCAATAAGCCTATTCAGTTTCTGTCAACCAAATCCACTCACAAGGCTTTGGTCAGCTCGGAGCTTTAGTAGCTGACACTTGCCCAAGGTGCTATGCAGCGGGACTGAACCCAAAGCCATGTGATTGGGAAACAAACTACTTACCACATAGCACCGCCTGCACCCATGTATATTATACTTGAAAAAAAAATCGGCGGGAAGACCATGGTTGGAACATTTGATCAAAGCTTAACTCAATCAGGCTGACCTGGAGCTAAAATACTCTAGAAGACATTTATAAACTTAAACATTTCGAAAAGCAAGTTCCTCTCTTCGATTATTATTCTTTAGAAGACATCATTTCGCTAAATTGGTGAATAAGATGCTGATGGCAGAAAGTAAATGAAAGATTTCCTCTCATTGATTTAAATAGTTCATACCTGTTCTTCGCAATATCTTTCCGTATTCCGGCAGGTGAAAAGTGCCTCTGATCTTTACTAAATGAAGCCTAACAACAATCAAATAATTGTGAGAATTAACACGCATTAATTTCTTGTAATAAATAAATTGTGGTAGTTTACCGGCACTAATTTTTAAAATAAAATAAATATAGGCGCAGGCGTGGCCGTGAGGTAAGAAGCTTGCTTCCCAACCGCAATGGTTCCGGGTCCAGTCCCACTGCGTAGCATCTTGGGCTAGTGTCTTTTACTATAACCTCGGGCAAACCAAAGCCTTGTGAATGGATTTCGTAGACGGAAACTGAAAGAAGCCCGTTTAATATATATAGTATATATATGTGTGTGTGTGTATATATATTTGTGTGTGTGTGTGTGTGTGTGTGTGTTTGACGCCCCTCTATCGCTTGACAACCGATGCTGGTGTGTTTATGTTCCCGTAACTTAGCGGTTCGGCAAAAATAACCGATAGAATAAATACTAGACTTGCAAAGAATAAGTCTTGGGGTCGATTTGTTCGACTAACACCCTTTAAGGCAGTGCTCCAGCATGGCCGCGGTCAAATGACTGAAACAAGTAAAAGAATAAAAGAATACAAATCTGTCTATCTATCTATCTATCTATCTATCTATCTATCTATCTATCTATCTATCTATCTATCTATCTATCTATTCGTCTATCTATTTATCTATCAATACTTACACACACACACATACACACACGTATGTACGTATGCATGTATGTATGTATGTATGTATGTATGTATGTATGTATGTATACTCTTAGATATAGACGATGAAATGTTTTGACATTTCAATTCCACTTCGTTTCGTCTCTTCCATTAAATTTTCTGCACTTTTTCTCACCCAGAATTTTTTTTATTAAATACCCTTTTATTTTAATTGCTTAATCGGAGTGGGTAGGTAGTTAGCTTATAGAATTAACAGATAGATGAGTAAAATGCGATACAGTTAAGACCTTTATTTTGAGTTTAAATCCTGGCGTTGAGGTGTGAAGCGGTTAATTTTATCTTTCATCCTTCTAGGGTGCGAAGCGGGTGTTCAAATATGTAACGATGATATCTGAGTCGACTATACCGATCCACTACAATGTATGGTTTGTGCTTAGATGAAGGAAGGTAGTGGATAACAGAAACCGTTGAGTGACTTACAGTGTTTAGTAAGAATTCATTCTGAATTTTAATGCCGGCGAGGTCGACACTGTCTTTTAATGTACTAATTCTTCGTCGAATTTATGATACTGTGTCACCTGAAGTTGCTTCTACTCAGTAGCTTAGTCTGCAAAAAATATCAACCAAATTTCCTCAAATCACATCTTAATGTTTTTGGTTTAAAAAAAAGTAAGAACGTATTAGACAATGTACAAAAAGACGGGATTGGCAGGATTCTCTTGCCAGCTGTTGACTAGGTAACAGCTGTTTCTCTCACCATGCGACTTTTATCGTGACTGTACAGGATTTATCCTAATAAATGTGTCCAAGGCTTTTGTTGCTGGCAACAACGTAACATACTCCTACCTGTTACTCTGCCATTGATCTTCTTTCAGTTTGTCCATTTCTCCGTTTGGATATGACCTTTTCTGGCTCATTTTGTATATAAGAAACGAACGTTGTTATCTTACGAGATGTGTATCAGTTCGGACAGGTCACATAAAATTATAACCAATCTTCATTGGCCTGTCCAACTCAACAACCCCGATCTTTTTCTCAGCTTCAACTACAATTTTTACAAAACCGTTACAGCTTCTTCATCTATTAGTTCGTCTGAATACAACACACATCAAGAAAATCTCACCGCACTCCCTCCTCTAAACTTCAACAATACGCGGCTAGAATTCAGAAGGATGTAACAAATTCCAGACCTCACCATCACTGGTGATCTCTTCTAAGGAACGCACAATCTTAACATAACTAAGACAACACCAAAAAGACTAGCCGTTCTCTTTAAGCAAGAAAGAAAGAAAAAGAATACAAATTCTGGAATACTGCTCTCACATCTGACGGCAGTACTAAAACGAATAAGGATTTCATCAACTGGTTTAACCGATAGACACATCGTCGCGGTGTTATCTCATATTATGGTAGATGAAAAATGCCCCTGACCCTTAACAAATGAAGCCTGACAGCAATGAAAGATTGTGAGAATTAACTGACATTAATTGCTATTAATAAATAAATTGTGGTAATTAACTGACACTAATTACTAACAATAAATAAAAATATATACATTTTGCTCTTAGTTATTGATTGATGCAATTTTTCGGTATTTTAATACTTGCTCTTCATTCTGTTTCTTCATTGCTTTTTGAAGTTATTTTTTTTCCCTCATTCAATTTTTTTCTTTTTTTTTAGTTCCATATCTTTTTATTCTATTTTCTTTTACATAGTCGGAACGGGGTGGTGACTGATAGAACCAGCAGAGAACGCGATAAAATGCCACGTGTTTTGAGTTTAAATCCTAGAAGGGGTGACTTTTTTTAACCTTTCTGTAAACGCAAATATTCTCGAACGCATCCGAAATAAGCTCACCCGACTGACAAGCATAAAGTACCTCACATACATAAATCTGATGCACAGACATACTGCTTTCCCTCCCGACCTTTTCCACTGCCACGACTCTTCCTGTTTCTCTACACTCTTCCTCCAAGAAATATTTCTCCTACCGCTTTCACTCATGTTCGAACTTAGGCACTACCGACTCATTCGTCTCTCATCAGCCATATTATGGTCATTCCACCCCTGGTCCCACACTAACAACCACATCCAGTCGTTTCTTTCACTCTAGAATTCACTCTCCGTATATACTTTCCCTACGAGACGAATGTTGAACGCGTCGTTTCACCAACTCTGAAGGGCCTACGAAGGAAATGATCACCAATTCTTCCCCTCGACCAATCGAATTAAAAAAACTAAAGAGCCACAGATCACTTCTTGTTGCACCTTCAAAGTTAAACCTGATCGAGCAGACCTGATCATTAAAGCTATTCCAGCCATGTGTATCCCATGTTTTGGTAGGATTATTACATTACTTAATGTGTGTCCTTCACAATTACGTGTAATGTGAAAGAATTTGGTTGCTATTTCTAACAGATTGAGTTTCCTTCTTCTGCTCTTTTGTTTTGCACTTTATTTAAAGTGGTGAATATATGTTACCAATTTAGATCTACGTGGGTTGAGTCACATCCTACGGACATTGCCACCCAATACACAAACATCCCCCGGTAGTTCTTACCCCCAAAAGAATACTACGTTAAGCAAATACATATATACATAAATCTTTTATATTTTATTTGTGTCAGTCTGGGCCACTGTCTTGAGGAATTTTTAGTTGAATGTGTCGATCTCACTACATTTTATGTTGCTTGGTACTTATTTTATCGGTTCTCTTTTGCCGAACCGCTAATTTACCGGGACGTAAACAAACCAGTAGCGGTTGTCAAGCGATGGTGGAGTGACAACACGGACACAAAGACACACACACACAGATGATATATATGATGGGTTTTCAGTTTTCGTCTAGCAAATCCACTCACAAGGCTTCGGTCAACCCGAGGCTTTAGTGGAAGACACTTGCCCAAGGTGTCACGCAGTAGGAGTGAACTCCGAACCATGTAGTCGGGAAGCAAGCATCTCTCCAAACAGCCACGCCTGCGCAGGAGTGGCTGTGTGGTAAGAAGCTTGCTTCTCAACCACATGGTTCCAGGTTCAGTCCGACCGCGTAGCACCTTGGGCAAGTGTCTCCTACTATGGCCTCTGACCGACCAAAACCTTGTAATTGTATTTGGTAGATGGAAACTGAAAGAAGCTCGTCGTATATATATATATATATATATATATATATATATATATATATATATATTAAAGGGTAATCAGAAATATTAGAAATTTCCATTACCAGTGGCCTAGCTTGTAAACATTTAGTCAATAGACTATATATTATTCATATAAATACAGTGTACATTTAAACACATAAGAGGCATCCATCATAGGATGCCTCTTATTTCATTCCCTTCGAAATTCTATCTCTAATAGTGGTTTGGAATTTAACTGTTCTCTCTAGCGTGCAAGGAGTCCTATGATGGATGCCTCTTATGTGTTTAAATGTACACTGTATTTATATGTATATACACATAATACACATATATGTGTATATATATATATAAATATATATACACACATATATATATATATATATATATATATATATATATTCACATACACACATATATACATATATGTATGTATGTATTTGTGTGTCTTTGTTTGCCCCCTACCATCGCTTGACAACCGATGTTGGTGTGTTTACGTCCCTGTAACTTAACGGTTCGGCAAAAAACCCCGATAGTATAAGCACTAGGCTTACAAAGAGTAAGTCCTGGGATCGATTTGTTCGACTAAAGGCGGTGCTCCAGCATGGCCACAGTCAAATGACTGAAACAAGTAAAAGAACATATATAATATGTATATACACTTATACATGTACGTGTATTATATAATACTATACTAAATACATTATATATATACATATATATATACACATATACATAGAGATGGTGGACTCTTCTGTCGTAAACAACTGATGAAGAATCCACAGTTTCTTGCTGAAAAAACCGTGCACAGATGGTCTGTTTATTGTGACAAATTGGCATTGTCTGTATAGATGCACAGTGTGCCACAGGTCCAATGTCGAAGTAATTTTTGGGTAACGTGATATGAAGTGTTTCGTCGAGAACACAGCGTATTGCCCGGCCCCAAAATCGATAACCACGATTTCTTTATCGCGAGGGCAACACCCTTGCCATTAGGCCACGCACCTGTCATTACAACATTATATAATGTCTATCATACAGACATCATTGTTGCCAGGCTGGAGTATGCTGATTAGAGAACGGCTTTACAGACGGAAGCCTGTTATCTTAATCTTATCAGCAACAGCGAATTCTTGTTGACTGCATTGCCAATGAATATCGGTGTCACTTCTCTTTATTGCTGCTACTGCCGCTACTGGTGCCGCTACTGGTGCCGCTACTGCTGTTGTTGTTGTTTCTGCTGCTGGTTCTGTTGCTGCTGTTGTTTAGCCACTGGCTAAACCTGATTAAGAAGACCTATAGGCAACAGCATTCAAGTCGAAACCATTTCTTCATTGTGTATACCTTGGACTCATTATCTCTATTGTTTTTCATTAAACGGTGGAGTGTAATTTGCTGATAATCTCTCTGCTACTTTTAGCCGATCTAGACACCACATAGAAGCTCCTGGTTATCATTTGTCACTGCTAGATTTGAAAGCAGTTGATTATATCAGCAGAAAATTTCTATATTCTTTTCTATTATAGGCACAAGGCCCGAAATTTTTGGGGAGGGGGGCTAGTCGATTAGATCGACCCTAGTACGCAACTGGTACTTAATTTATCGAGCCCGAGGGGATGAAAAACAATGTCGACCTCGGCGAGATTTAAACTAGGAACGTAAAGACAGACGAAATACCGCTAAGCATTTCGCCCGGCGTGCTAACGTTTCTGCCAGCTCGCTGAATTCGGATCTTTACCTTTTGACCTACAGATTTAAAAAATATTTTTTGTAACTAAACACTTTCAAACTTCGGACACTGGTAGAATGTGTCATATAAAACATCTTTTACTCTTAGCATTTTTGAGAAAAACTTATATTTACGAAGTAATTTCACGTTAAAGTAGTCCTATTTCGGTAATTTCAACCAATCAATGACGTGCATTCAGTTGAATAAAATTCGATACTTGACTACGCGTTGTATCCCTGAGTAAGACATTTTATTTCACGTTGCTCCAATCCACTCATCTGGCAAAAATGAATTGTACTAGTAGTTCAATAGGCCATCCTTGTCACGTTCGGTGTGTCACATCGAAAGTCCCTGAGAACTACGCTAAGGGTTCGCGTGTCTGTGGAGTGCTCAGCCACTTGCACATTAATTTCACGAACAAGCTGTTCCTTTAATTGGATCAGCTGGAACACTTAGCGTCGTAACCGACAAAGAGCCAGATAGAGTTGTTCTAATATCTCAAGATCTTTCAGTTGAAACCCATTCATTCAGTTGTTTGTTGTTACTTTGTTGCTTAGCTTTTATGTCAGTATTTTACCCTGCAGGCTTATGGTCAAAGATATTTTAACCGTGATAATTCCGTTTCTGTTTTTTTTTTTTCGGACATATTTTATCTAGGTCTTACTGTCTGATATATCCTTTTTTTTATTTTAAAATGTGTGTGATATGAGGGAGATTTGACTACTATTTCTGTCAAGCAGAGCGATTATACAGACGCTTTCTCAATAACTAACTTTCTCGGATGCGTTCCAGTATTTTAGTTTTGGGCCAAGGTGAGAAATACGAACCTGCAATGCTCAAAGTGGGAAGTACGAGTTGAGAGATACGAACTTGTTATCGGTAAGTGACCTGCTTCTTTTATTGTGAATTGGTGTGATCATTTCCAACATCAAAAAAACTTTATATTTCAGTTCTTTTTCAATATTTCTTATTTTAGCAAGTTTTTATCTCGCGACTTGATGTTGCACAAGAAGTTTATTTCTTATTCATTTTGCCAGCTTATTTCTTTTCGTATAATCATTTGTTAGCTCTGGGAATGATGTCGTTAATACATTTAAGTTTTTTTCAGACACGTATCATATTTAGATGCTTGCAGTATCTGTCTGTATAGATAATTTATCTTTCCTTGAATGGTTAAGTTTTTAAGACACATTTCTCATTTCATTTCATGCAAATCCTATAGTTACTTTCCAGTGCACTTTTTTTTTGCACTTGAATTTCAGTAAGTGAACTAAGGCGGAAAACTGGCTGGTTCCTTAGAGAGTCGGATAGAAGGTGTTGCGGCATTCATTCATACCTTCTTTCTGCGTTCTGAGTTCAAATCAGGTGGAGGTCAGTGTTGCCTGTCATCCTTTCTGGATCGATAAATAAAGTACCAGTTCAGTACCGGTGTCGATACTTCGCGCTTTCGTCCGTACATTCTCTTTCTGCGAACAATAGATTGTAATCAGCTGAGGAAGAATAGTCTTCGTGTTTAAATCCCAAGACACGCCACATTTCCCGACAGTGTGCGTACGACTCCATGAGAATTCGCTGATTTTGGAAGAGTTGTTCACAGCTGCAGAAAATCTACCTTCCATGACAATACAAAGCTTTATGTCTCAAACAACTATGTCAGATCTGCTACATTTGAATTTTGTAGAGGTTTTGATGAGAATGTTCCACCAATATACTTTGTGCTGATAGGTATATATGCATAGGTGCAGGCGGCGCTGTGTGGTAAGACGCTTGCTTCACAGCCATATGGTTCCGGGTTTAATTCCACTGTATGGCACCTTCGGCAAGTGTCTTCTATGGCATCGGGCCGACAAAGCGTTGTGAGTGGATTTGGTAGACGGAAACTGAAAGAAACCCGTCGTATATATATATATATATTATATATATATATATATATATATAATATATATATATATATATATATATATTCAAAGAGCAATAAAGATTCAAGTTAATTTAAATGAATTTACTTGAATATGGTACCTAACTTAGATGCACCAAAAAAACTATACTGATTAACAATACAGTAATGTGGGGTGATTATAAGCGAGAAAGAAGCAACAAGAATGGATAGGTTTTTAGTACGATCGTTTCATACAAGGACAGGTTTATTAAAAGGACAGGTTTATTAAAAGTTGCAACTTTTAATAAACCTGTCCTTGTATGAACGATCGTACTAAAACCTATCCATTCTTGTTGCTTCTTTCTCGCGTATATATATATATATATATATATATATATATATATATACATACATGTGTGTGTGTGTGTGCGCGTGTATGTATTTTGGTATCCAGAAGATACAAAAGGCAGGTAAGGATATGTAACTACTACGGAAGTACCGCTGCTAAGCTCCCGGTTCAATAATAGCATGAGTGAGGAGTCTGAGGCAGGTCATGTGTGAGCGTGTATATGTTAAATAAAACAAGATAACAAGGCCAAGGCAGTTTGATATACCTAGGACTTTTATAAATAGAAAGGTGGTCTTACAGGGAAATAAATGATATCACATCATCAGAGACGAGTTAAAAGTGCTTCAATCGAAATTAGTGGAGTTCATTTTCTTTAGAAGTTTTTGTGACGAGGGAGAGATATACAAGAAATAAGATACAATGTAGACAGTATTTCCAGGTTTTTGCTGAGATATGCAAGCCCTGAACTTTTGATTCATATGTATCTATGTATGTTTGTTCAGTTTTATTTCAAGATTTGTATGTTTTGTTTTATGTATGTATTCTCATGCATATAGTTGCACATCTAGACACGCTCATATATACTTAAATGTTAAACTTCTGGAAAGTTTTAGAGATTTTTAGAGTTCCAGTGTTGGCTTGAATCTGTAGTCTTTGAATCAGCTTTCTCCTTTTTGGTTTTGAGAAGCCTAATTTCTCAAGCTTGCTATTTAGGCAGTGTGTTCCATATCTCGGTGCCCCAATAATTACAGGTATAAACTGGAACTTGTAACCTGGATTGAGTGACTAGATTTCTCAATAGTTCAGCGTAGGTATTCTCTTTCTCGTTGATCTTTAGTGTTGTTAACATCCGTAGGGCGGCTGATTTCCACAACCGCACACAGGTTGTATTATGTATGTATGTATGTATGTATGTATGTATGTATGTATGTATGTATGTATGTATGTAAGTATGTATGTATGTATGTATGTATGTATGTATGTATGGTTGTATGCATGTTAATACGTACGTACGTATGTTTGTATGTATATATATATATGCATATCTATCTATCTATCTATCTATCTATCTATCTATCTATCTATCTATCTATCTATCTATCTATCTATCTATCTATCTATCTCCACAGACATATATATATATATATATATATATATATATATAATATATATATATATACTGTCTTCGTCCGTGCCTAAGGCACTCAACTCTCTCATTCCATCTTGTTTTAAATAGGTACCATATGGTAGATCAACAACAACTAATAGGAGGTTCATTAGCTTGCATGGCTGATGACGCCTATAAACCTGATACTCCTCTTGTGTCCAGACAATGAAATTCTGTTTTCCTTACCAGTATCTCAGCTGTAGAGAATTATTAGTTCTTGACTATATATTTACTTCTTGTTTGGAGTTGGCCCCAATTGTGATTCTTCTACATTCCTTGGGAGCCGAGATAATTTCAATGCGCCACGAATTTGTCTTGTATAGTATGTAGTATACCTTTATGATTCTTTGCTGTTGAAGCAGGTCATTGGCTATTTGGATATGCTGAGCCAATTCTCTTACGTAATTTCTGTTTCAGATACGTACACACACTCACAGACATTCACACACACACACACACACACACACACACACATACACACACACACACACACGCATACATATGGATGGATAGATGGAAGGCTGGATGGATGGATGGTTTCATTTCAGCCAATTGCACTAATTGAAATAACATGTACGTGGTTGAGTATTCTTTAAACACGTGTATCCTTAACGTAATTCTGAAGTAGAATAATGACATGCCCATAAGGACAGCTGTTGATTTGTGTTTCTGTATCAATAAACGTCATCAGCCACACAAGGGAACGAACCATCTGTTGGTGCATGATAAGTCTATACCTTTGAAATACAAGTGAAATCTGACTGACTTCTGTATAGTTTTTATAGTTTACATCAAAAGAATTTCATTCAGAAGATATAGTCAGTTCGAAGTTACAAAAATTGATACTAGCTTCAGATGACGTGCAATGTGATCGAAACAGGAATCTCATGGCTGAGAAGCAAACGTGTTAACCACTTGACCATATATTATATTTCGCAGTGTATAGTGTCTCACTTATAAAAGGGGTAAACTAAAGCTGATTGAAACATTATGTAATATAGAACTTAATTAAAATTATAGAATAGAATATACAATTTTTAGATGGAAACTATCGGGAAGCCTGCCACATATGTGTGCGCGCATGTGTGTGTGCGTGCGTGTGAGTGTGTGTATGTGTGCGCGCGTATATGTGTGTGTCTTTGCGCTTGTCTCCCATATCGCTTGAAAACAGGAGCTGTTTTGTTTACATGCCACTAAACTTAGCGGTTAGGCAAGTTCGATAGAATAGAGTATCAGCCTTTAAAAGAATAAGTACAGAGGGTCGATTTGTTCCACTAAATCGAGTTAACGTGGTGCTCAGCTGGCCGCTGTCCAATGAGTGAAACAAGCAAAAGAATAAAAGAACATGTTTATTCATACATACATGCATACATACACACACATACATACATGAATACATACATACATACATACATACATACATACATACATACATACATACATACATACATACATACGTACATACATACATACATACATGTGTATATGTATCTATACTTACATATATATATATTCTCTTTTACTCTTTTACTTGTTTCAGTCATTTGACTGCGGCCATGCTGAAGCACCGCATTTAGTCAAGCAAATCGATCCCAGGACTTATTCTTTGGAAGCTTAGTACTTATTCTATCGGTCTCTTTTTGCCGAACCGCTAATTTACGGGGACGTAAACACACCAGCATCAGTTTTCAAACATATACTTTGGTCGGCCCGAGGCTATAGTAGAAGACACTTGCCCAAAGCGCCAAGCAGTGGGAATGAATCGGGAATCATGTGGTTGGTAAGCAATCTACTTACCACACAGCCACTCCTATATATATGTACATGTATATGTGTATGTATGTATGTATGTGTGTATGAACGTATACACATGTGTATGTCGGTACGGATGGAAAGATGAATGGATGGATGTTTGAATGCCCGTATGATTACATTCTAAACAAAGGGATATGCGCTAATAATACAATGAATACTGCTCACGATAGCGAATAAAAATGTGAAATCTTTGAGGAATTCACACCCAGATCTCTACGTTGATGCATCAACATAATGACCACTATGTAGGGTGTGTCTTCGATACGGCATTCACAACCTACAATGCATCCATACAACTACCAACGTTACCACCACCACCACCACCACCACCAAAAACAACAACAACAACAATAACATAACCATCACCATCATTGCCGCCACCATCTTCTTCACTACTGCCATCGCGCCGGCATTTTTGTATCAGCGCGCATCGAATTTGGATATCGATTTTGGATCCAAACAAGTGAGACACGAATTGCGCATGTGCAAGGATTCAAGCTGATGTCAATATTCGATACGTGGTAGTAGAAATCGGTTGATGTGACAGTGGGGGGGAATGGTGGTGGTAGTGGTGGGGACGGATGTATTCCTGTCATGGACATCCATCAATGCGTGTTTCCATCCACCAAAATACTCACGCACGCACTTCACACACACACACAGACACACGCACACACACATTATATAAATATATGTATGCATGTATGTATGTGTATATATATGGGCCACTATTTAGTCACATAAACGGCGGAAAGTGGTTTCAAATACCAGCGAGTATGCGCGTTTATATATATTTTACATGTATTACGCAGTGAACTGGCAGAATCGTTAGCACGCTGTACAAAATGCTTAGCGGCTTTTCACCCGTTCTTACGTTCTGAGTTCAAATTCCGCCGAGGACTTTGCCTTTCATCCTTTCGAGTTCTATGAATTAAGTACCAGTGAAACACGAGAGTCCATGAAATCGACTAGTCCTCTCCCCTAAAATTTCAGGCCTTGTATCTATAGTAGAAGGGATTATTATTATTATTATTATTATCTATTCCCCATCAAAACTCACATCTATGTATGTATGTATATATGTATGTATGTATGTATGTATGTATGTATGTATGCATGTATCTATCTATCTATCTATCTATCTATCTATCTATCTATCTATCTATCTATCTATCTATCTATCTATCTATCTATCTATCTATCTATCTATCTATCTGTCTGTCTGTCTGTCTGTCTGTCTATCTATCTATCTATCTATCTATCTATCTATCTATCTATCTATCTATCTATCTATCTATCTATCTATCTATCTATCTATCTAATCCAGACGCGATTGCTCTGGATCTGGTAGATGGAGAGCTTCATACCAAAGAAAGTTTTCAGAAGTCCCTTTTTAATAGTGTGACTTTGTGATGCCCTTATTGAGGTTACCAATACCACCAGTAAGGCATGTTCATTACATTAAATACAGAAAACAACATGCCACGCAGAGTATTTTCTACAGAAATAGACCTGCAACGATTACACTTACAAATTACAGAATTTGCATAACTGTTTATCTGTTGCCTTACGTGTGTGTGTGTGTGCATACACACATACATATATGTATGCATATATATATGTGTGAATATATATATATGTCTATGTATGTATATATATATACACACACATGTACAGGGGTTGGACAAAATAATGGAAACATCTAGCATCTTAGCATCATAATTTTGAAATGTCTATAAAGCCATCAAAAACTTTTTTATTTTTGTGTTCTTTGATTTATTATTATTATTATTATTATTATTATTATTATTATTATTATTATTATTATTATTGCTTAATATGTTTTACTAAAATTGCTGCTTCTTTTCAGATATCATCAGAAAAAGTTAATTAAAATTCATTAAAATGATAGATCTACCGGACTTTCAAAGAGGTCAAATTGTTGGTGCTCGTATAGCAGGCGCTAGCGTAACGAAAACAGCCGAAATATTTGGTGTATTAAGAAGTAATGTCTTGAAAGTAATGACAGTCTTTGAGAAAGAGGGAAAAACCTTCTCGTCGAAACAAAACTCCGGAAGAAACCTAAAATTTTCAGATAGGGACCGTCGGACTATTCTACGAATTGTTAGAAAGGATCACAAAAGTTCAGCTTCCAAAATTTCTGCAGAGCTTAATGACCACCTCGAGAACCCAGTTTCCACAAAAACTGTTCGCCAGGTGCTGTAGAAAGCATTTAGAGTGGAGTAAACCCCTATAGAATTGGTCCCTAGAATAGTGTAAGAATGTAACTTTCTCGGACAAGTCATCCTTTACCTTATTTCCGACCACCGGCCGAGTATACGTGTGGAGGCAGCCAAAAGACGCATTTGACCCAGACTGCCTTCTTCCAACTGTGAAACATGGAGGAGGATCTATGATGATTGGGGTGGGGTGGGGGCTATATCTTGGAAATCCGCCGGCATAATGGTTTTCCTTCATGTCAGAATTAATCAAGACTATTTAAGCATTTTATCTGACCAAATTCATCCTATGGTTGCAGAACTGTTTCCGGAGAAAAACGCAATTTTTCAGGATGATAATGTACCAATTCACACAGCTAAAGTTGCTACTGAATGGCACGAGGAACATTCTAGTGAAGTTGAACATCTTATCTGGCACCCCAGATCTCAATATTATTGAACATTTATGGTGCATTTTAGAAAAACAAGTAAGGAGTCGATATCCTCCACCATCATCGCTACAAGAATTGGAGACCGTTTTAGTTGAAGAATGGACAAACATTCCTTCGGAAACAATTCAAACTTTGTACGAGTCCATACCTCGTAGAATTCAAGCTGTAATTACTGCCAAAGGCGGTCCTACTTCATATTAGTATAAATTTGTTTGAAATTTTAAGATGTTTCCATTATTTTGTCGAACCCCTGTATGTATGTAAGTGGTAGTACACCTTCTTAGAAAGGGCAGCTAAATAATCCTCAGATTATACAGTATGTAATGGACGCTGAAACTGCTAGATCACGTGATTTCAGTGTACTGCGCTTCCTCAGTGGTCTGTACGGTTCTCGTCTGCTAACGATCTTAGCATCTCTATGAGATCTCTGAAGGTGAATACCGTAGTATTCGGCATTCTAATAATTCATCCACGTTGAGTAGGATACAAAGATGGCTGTTCGGTATTAATACTGCTCCCATTTCTAATATCTATCTATCTATCTATCTATCTATCTATCTATCTATCTATCTATCTATCTATCTATCTATCTATCTATCTATCTAATCATTTGTCTATCTTTCTCCCTCTCTCAGTATATATATATATATATATATATATATACACATACATACATTACATAATACATATATGTGTGTGTGTTTGTGTGTGCATTTTTGTGCATATATATATAACACAGCATCGCACGACGTCACGGTAGACTTTGCCTTTCATCCTTTCGGGGTCGATAAATAAAGTACCAGTTTCGCACTGGGGTCGATGTAATCGACTTAATCCGTTTGTCTGTCCCCTCTATGTTTAGCCCCTTGTGGGTAGTAAAGAAATATATATGATGTTAAAGTTTAGAGTTTAAGCTTATTTACATTCAACAAATTTAGCTATATTTTTCAGGTTAGCGTATTTTTAATAACATTTTGATAACTGGACCCCGATCTTTTAGTTGATCTGGTAGAGGGAATTAAGGCGGTGATTTGACAGACTTAGTTGCACATCGGATCTTTCCAATGAGTTCAAATCCCAGCGAGGTCAATATTGTCTTTCTGTCCTATTGATCTACAAATAAAACACCAGTCAGTACTGGCTTCGACCCCTTTGCATTATCATTGTAATTATTCATTTATTTATTTATTATTATTTTCATATACATTCAACAGATTAGACTGTTGAAAAAGAAAAGAATCCTAACATCGGGCTACAACAAGTAGCCTTAGATGCCAAGAATCTTCCTATTGGTTTGCAACCAGTAACCTTAGATGCCAAGAACCCTCTTAAGTATCCTAACTGTCCCTGTTAACACTGTTTTCTGGAGCTGTACTAAACTGGGTCTTATGCCTATTTCCTCTATCCATCTGTTCAGATATTTAGGGATAGTTCCCAATGTACCTATAACTACTGGGACACATTTTACCCGCACTTTCCATAGTCTCTGTAATTGAATAGCTAGGTCCTGATACTTTGCTATTTTTTCTATACCTCTCATATTAATTTTTTCATCATTTGGGACTGTAAAGTCAATTATCTGGTACTTTATTATTATTATTTTTATTCAGTAGTTTTATTTTTATAGCGTGCTTTCACTTCACTACCGAGCGCAGCTCTGTGTGCCTTGGGTATGTGCTGTGATTTGTTGTGATGCTCTGATGGTTATTGTATGGAAAGTGTTCTGCGTAGGATGTGTGCAGTGCCTAGTAGTGCAATTTTCTGTATGTTATATGTGTTTGTAAGTCCTGGTGTTTTTGTTATGTATTTGTCTGAATATTTTTTTATCATGCCTAATGCACCTACTATGATAGGAATTGTTTCTGTTTTCAGATTCCACATTCTAGTTACCTCTATTTCCAGGTCTTTGTATTTTGAGAGTTTCTCCATTTCTTTTAGAGACACGTTGTCATCTGCTGGTATTGATACATCAATTAGAAAGCTTTTTTTTTTTCATTATCTCTGACAACTATATCTGGTCTGTTGGCCTTAATTTCTCTATCTGTGTGTATCGGCATATCCCAGAGTATGGCTGCTTTCTCGTTTTCTGTGACCTTTTCTGGTGTGTGCCTATACCATCTTTTTTCTGTTGTTATTCCATAATGTTGGCATAGCTTCCAATGTATGTAGGTTCCAACTCTGTCATGTCTGTGAATATATTCCTTCTTAGCCAGGACTGGGCAGCTAGAGATAATATGATTTATTTTATTATTATTATTATTATTATTATTATTATTATTATTATTATTATTATTATTATTAAGGCGGTGAGCTGGCAGAATCGTTAGTACATCGGGCGAAATGCTTAGCGGTATTTCCTCTGCCGCTACGTACCGAGTTCAAATTCCGGCGAGGTCGACTTTGCCTTTCATCCTTTCGGAATCGATAAATTAAGTACCAGTTACGCACTGGGCTCAATATAGTCGACTTGTCCCTTCTTCCCAAATTTCAGGGTTGTTCCTTTAGTAGAAATTCTTCTTCTTCTTCTTCTTCTTCTCTTCTTCTTCTTCTTATTATTATTATTCGCATGGCTCAGTGGTTAGAGCGTCGAGCTTACGATCGTGAGGTTGTGAGCTCGAATCCCGGACCGGGCTGCGTGTTGTGTTCTTGAGCAAGACACTTTATTTCACGTTGCTCCAGTTCACTCAGCTGTAGAAAAGAGTTGCGACGTCACTGGTGCCAAGCTGTATCGACCTTTGTCTTTCCCTTGGAT
>NC_042997.1:139156045-139228545 GCF_006345805.1 Octopus sinensis | reverse complement strand
GTCCATCACTCAACTATATGGATTCTTAGAAAATAATTAGAGCTCAGATTTCTAGTAGACCTGGAAATATAATGTTGAGATATTCATGCACTTTCCAAGCCTTTTAACTGTGAGAATGGAATGAATTAATAATACTAAGTGGGAACCGAAATTGGGCACAAACCTCAGCTCACTTTGTTTTTCCCCTAATTCGACATTTCTCGCTCTCTATACACACATACACACATGCATGCATACATACATACATACATACATACATACATACATACATACATACATACATACAGGTTGTCCCAAAAGTCACTGATAGATTTCAATTTTTAATAACCTCCTTAGCTTTGCAAATAATGCATGAAATTTTGATACAATATAAAGGACATAATGGAAATTAATATGCACAAGTCAAATTTTGCAACACCACTACATCACATATGGAAAATAACATCGCTTAAATGTCAGTCATTTTCGGCTTCGCACATCCATGCGCTTTCCAGAACTTGCACCATAACACCCTCACGAGTTTCAGACTCCACTACTTTGATTTATCTATTGATGTTCTTCAATTACACCAAGATCTCCGGTTTGTTGACATAAACCCCCTCTTTCAGGCATCCATGATTGAGACCGTTTTGCGCCCGGCCAGTCAAAGTAGACCTAACACATGGTTCCAGTAAGGTGGGGCAACTGCTCATACCGCAAGAGAAACAATGCAGTTTCTATGGCAGTGCTTTGGAGAGAGAATAATCTCCTGCTATGTCATTGTTAACTGGCCTTCATGTTCCCCAGACTTAACTAGCCTGGATTTTTTCTTGTGGGGATACCTGGAAGAGAGGGTTTACGGTAACAAGCCGGAGACCCTGGTGCAACTGAAGGAGAACATCAATAGAGAAATCAGAGAAGTGGGGTCTGAAATTCACAAGGGTATTATGGTGCAAGTTTTTGAAAGAGCATGGGTGTGTGAAGGCGAGAATGGCTGCAATTTAAGCGATATCATTTTTCATATGTGATGTAGTGGTGGTGCAAAATTTGACTTATGTATATTAATTTCCATTATGTCCTTTATGTTGTATCAAAATATCAAGAATTTATTTGTAAGGTTAAGGAAGTTACTAAAAGTTGGCACCCATCAGTGACTTTTGGGACACCCTGTACATACACACATACATTTTAGGACACCCTGTACATACATACATACATACATACATACATACATACAACATACATACATACATACATACATACATACACGCATACATATTCTATATATTAGATATATATAACATTATATATATGTGTGTGTGTGTGTGTATACGTACACACACACACACACAGAGTCATCTACTCGGGAGTTTCACCTCTGTGCTCTGCTCACAGTCATAAGGCAAATTATGAAAGTCATTTTCTTAAAATCAAAGGTTATAGTAAGTGAATTCCACTGTATTGTGGAGGACCGCTGAACCTCGCCAAACCCTTTTTTGAATACTGTCTTCACTGGTATCCTTACAGCAAATTAGTTTCCGGTTATGCAATGACCTATCAAATCCAGTGATCACATAGAAGATTCTTTATTGATACTGATTTCAAAGAATAACATCTGTGCCCAACCGTCATTTTTATATGAACAAATACATACTACATCCTGTCCGGCGTTTTTTTCTTTTATAACCCATGTGATACGAGGAAGATTTGCTTGTTATATCTAAAGTAACCGATTGACTACATACATTTTGATTTCACCTGTTCTTAGACAATATTGAAAAGACACAGTTGAGCCTGGTTTGATCCAAGTTAAGTTGAGCGATGATCCGAACAAGATTAGTGTAAAGCTTTTGTAATCACCATTATAATGCAATATCGATTTATTTTCGTATTTAATACATCGTAATAACTATGTTCTTAAAAGCACTAAGACCAAGAAGATATATTTAAGGCTGAAGCAAAATAGATATTATGTCTTTCACGTCTTTCCAAATAGATAAACAGAAATGATGCAGAAAGGATCCCGGATGGAAATCAAAACTGAATCGCGAAAACAGTTCAATGATTTTTCCCACGGTTTCCAATTGATTTCTTAAATGATTTCCTATATTGTCACTGCCTCTGCCGCTGGCACCACCACCACCAATACCCCACCACCACCACAACCACGTTTGCTTATTAGATCCGTACGGATATAAGCCATCAGTTCCCTACATATAGAGTTTCCCTTAGCTTATTTTAATTACAAACTTTGTCCCGACGTTTACACCACTAGAATTATTGATAACTGGCATGGCTGTATGGTAAGATGTTTGCTTACCAACAACATGGTTCCGAGTTCAAGCCAACTATGTGGCACCTTGGACAAATGTCTTCTACTATAGCCTCGAGCCGACCAAAGCCTCCTAAGTGGATTTGGTAGACAGAAACTGAAAGAATCCCGCCGAATAGTTATGTGTGTGTGTATTTGTGTCTATCTGTCCCTATCCCACATCATACATGCATATATATATATATATATATATATATATATACACTACACATGTGGAAAATCGGTGTGTGTTTGTTTGTGGCGTTGTTGGCTAACTCCGCCTACATCGTTTTATTGATTTTGATTAAATTTGACATGTGAGTGGAGACCTCGTGACATACTTATTGAAAAACTCGATAATTCGGCCCCCGGAAGGAATCTTTATATCTACCTCAGTTAACTAATTTTTTAAACACCCAAGGGAAATAACTCATAGCACCTGTATAATTATTTTTAAACACTCAAGGGAAATAACCCATAACACCTGCATTTACAGTAGTTAGTTTTTAGCGGAGCGATCAATATTCTCGCGAAACTAATTGAGCCATCGAATTTAGAAGTATTTTACAGGTTTTATTGTTTATGCTCGATTACTTTGAATATTGATTCTTTGTGTGTCCAATTTCTAATTTTTGAAGATAATATCACTTTTATACTTTATTTGAGACGTAGAACTCATGTCTGGAAACCTCGTGACATACTTAGATTGTTGAAAAATATCGATAACAAGGCCCCTCCAATCGGTCCTTCTATCTACTAAATATTACTAATATCATATTTAAAGAACTCAAGGGAAATAACCCATACCACCTGCAGTTTCTAGCGAAGCGATCAATATTTGATTCTCACGATCAGCCGACCTAATTCTGCATTTCACTACTCAGTTTTTAACTGCTAAACATTATCGCACTTCTTTGATTTTAATCCTAAACCTTAAAGACTTCATTCACACATTTCTATACATACATACTTTTTTTGAATGCCCATTACTCCGATAATTCTTCATTTTTACAGTTACACTTTTTCTATAACAGTAGATAATTTTTTTTATTCCACAACGTATTTGTAGTGGCTTCATGCAGGCACAGCATGGATTCGATCCTCGATTGCCAAATTTCACTTAACACTTCAACCGCGTTTTTCCCATGTAACTTCGGAAAACCTCTCTTGACAACTTCTAACAATCTCTCTCGCCAACCTCTGGCAACCTCTCTCGCCGACCTCCGAAAACCTTTCTCGACAACCTCCGATAACCTCTCTCGACAACCTCTGATGACCTCTCTTGCCAACCTCCGACAATGTTTCCCGCCAACTTCCGAAAACCTCTCTCGTCAACCTCCAACAATTCTTCCCTCCTCCAGCTGAGAGTTTTTTGTACTTTTTTCCGATGGAAAATATACTTTTGTGGCAGTTATAACGAAATTGCTTTTTGATATCAGAGTAATAAGGCGTTTCAATAGAATATCTTTACCCCCGGGAATTACCGGGTACACACACACACACACATATATATATATATATGACGAATGTTCTATTTACTTGGATCTATTTTTTATTGTGTTTATTTATGTATTTTTACACATGTAAAAGTATATACACCCTGCTTATGCATGTGTATAGGTATATATGTATACGTATAAATCTATATGAATATTTGTTCATATTTTTATATATATTAAATTATAAGTGTATCCTGTTTCATGTATTAATATTTTGGGAATTCTTTATAATCTCTGACGAGGCCTATGGTTATATATATAAGTACCCTATTTTTAAATGTCTATAATCTCAATATAATAGACAACTATAGGCAATAAAAATAAAAAAAAATACTTTTAACCATAGACTGAAACAGCTGTAAGAAGTGATTTTAATGATTTCAATAATTTATATTATGATTTTTATAATTTGTATTCTTATCTTATATGTATTGAATTATAAAGTATATATGTATGCTATTAAGGTTCTCATTTTGTTAAATGAATAAATAATTCAACATTCTAATATCCGAAAGTTGATGAACAAACTAAATTGTTTCTCCATTTTCTTATTTTTATTATAAATTAACGATAAAATATTTCTTTGCCTTCACCCGTTTAATACAATAAATAAGTTATGCATTGCAATTAAACATTTATGTTTAAGAATTTGGGTAGTTTACCAACAATATATTGGATAAATACTATCCCTTAGTGGGTTGCACCCATAACCCCTAACTTACTTTGTGTTATATATATATATATATATATAACTTACTTTGTGTTATATATATATATATATAAAACACAAAGGGAAGAATTTCGATTATCCACACGTGGTGAGTTGTAATGCAACATATATATATATAATAAAAGAAGGAAAATGCACACAATTTACATAGTTTTAATATATTTTAAAATATATTTTATATTGTGTTTGTCGAACGGTTTCGCTTTCGCTAATCATGACAAAGAAAATACGAAAGTACGATAATTTCAATGTCATGACTAGCGAAAGCGAAACCGGACGACAAGCATAATATAAAATATATTAGAAATATATTAAAGCTATGTAAAGTGCGTGCATTTTCTTTCTTTTATTATATATACATATGTGTGTGTGTGAGGGATGTGTCTTTGTGTCTATGTTGTCCCCCACCACCGTTTGACAACAGGTGTTGGTGTGTTTACGTATCCGTAACTTTGTGGTTCGGCAAAGAGAAAATAAGTCATGGGATCGATTCATTCGATTAAAATGTCTTTAAGGCGTTGCCCCAGCATGGTTTGTGTCTAATGACTGAAATAAGTATAAGATAAACTGAACCCGGAACCATGTGACCTGGAAGCAAACTTCGTACCACACAGCTGCGCCTGCGTCTATATATTAAAAAAATCAAATCAATAATATTTGTTTGGTCTAAACACAAGATCATTTAAAATCATAATTGCTTTAATATATCTCTGTATCTTATTGATCTTCATTTCATTAGTCATGGAGGAAACAAGCAGCAAACGCAATCAACCAAAACGGGATTTTGAATGAAAAAACAATTGATGTAATCAACTGAATACTGTAAAATATTTATGCCAACTCGTTTAGTCTTAGCACCGACTTTTATACGAAGACTGAAATTATAACAAATGAGAAATTAGGATGATATGACTTTCATGCCATTCTTACGCGTGCGCGTAGAGATGCATAGCGAATGTAATGCGGAATGAATATCACTAAAATTCAAAACTGGATTTAGAACTCAGTCCTCCGTCAATGACATTTGTACTTCACAGTTCCTCTAATTTATCGATACCGGAGGAACGAAAAGCAAAGTTGACTTCGGCAGGATATGAACACAGAACATAAAGAGCTAGAACAAATACTTCAAGATATTTTGTCAGACGCCAGTCTACTGTCTTTATTCTTCCTAATTAAGGTACAAGGCCATAAATTTTGATTGGTACTTTATTTTATAGATCCCGAAAGGATTAAAAGCAAAGCTGACCTCGGGGATATTTTAAACTGAGAACGTAAAGAGCTAGAAAAAATACCGTTGAGCATTTTGTACGTTGCTCAAATGAATTACTTACTTCAGTAATTATTTCTGATTTAAATACAGGACCATAAATTTTGATTTTGATACTATACTGGTATTTTATAAACTGACTTCAGTGGTATTTGAACTCAGAGCGCAAAGAGCTAGGGAAAAAAATACCGTTGAACAGCTTGCTGGAGATACTAACGTATCTGTCAGTTCGCTGCCTTAACAACACTCTAATTATTATATCAACAATTAAAATGAAATACATTGGCAAATGTTGTTAGACATCGATTTAAAACAGTGAGTTCTTTGAATTAGATGCCTTCAAAACAAGGGAAAAAATTGTAAATGCATACCTTTTGTCCGAGGTGAAATATTTTCAATTGACATCAAACAAAATCACCGGGTGCTTATCTCTGTGATACTTGTTCCGCAGCCCCCAAAATGTTATTTTTAGTATTGATATAAATTCTTTTGTTAGTTTCAGTCATCAGACTGTAGTCACATTGAGTCACAACCTTCAGCATTTATTTATAGCCGATCGTAGCAATCTCAGTACTTATTTCACTCCATATATTTTCTAGTTCTATATAATGGCGATTGTCTGCGGTAGCAGTTTGACTGGATATCTGTCTTATTTCAACTGGCGCCATTGTGTCAAACAGATACAACCATGAACATGTATAGATATACAGACAAATATGCACACGTGTGACGCATATGTATATACATACTACGTACATCCACACTAGTTAGGCCTCTGAAGCAGTTTGTCCATCTAGCAAAATCCACTCACAGGTGACAATAGAAGGCATTTTCCCAAGGAGCCGCTCAGTGGGACTAACGGTTTCTGATTTTACGCACAGAAACAAGAATTTTTGGGGAAAGGATTTTGTTGATACCACCGACCCCCAATAGTTGACCGGTAACCTATTTTATCAACACCGGGAGCGAGTAAAGAAGTTAATCAACCATAAAACTAGGTCTACACTAATGTAGAAAAGCAATGGAATCGATCCCAGCACTTCACTGTATATATTTTATAGATTTCGGGAAGATAGTAAAATAAGGCCGATTCTGGAAAAAATAGTTAAATCAGACTCGAAATTGTCAAAATGTACCATAAACTATTTTGTTTCATATTCTTCCAATTGTGCCATCCCTTGCACAAAATAATAACTTAAATGCATTTTTAAAGAATACTCTAGTTCTAAGAATACGAAATGTCTTCAGACGCAACAAATTTCAGACACAACAGCAGTCGGAACAATCTTTTAAAGAATATTTTCTAATATAGGCACACAATCAGAATTTTGGGGATGAAGGAAAGGTCGATTATCGAACTCGCTACTTGATTGTCTCTTTTTTTTTATTCCATTGACCTCCTGAAAGATAAAAAGCAACGTATTTTTCTCCCATGCTCTAAAAATGTAGTCAATTTCCCAACCCAACATTCTTTTAAATAATGAAGTAATGGTTTCTAATTTTGGTATAAGGCCAGCAATTTTAGAGGAGGCGGAAGTCGATTACATCGACCCAACTGCTCAACTAGTACATATTTTATCGACCTCATAAGGATGAACGGTAAAGTCGACCTCGCTGGCATTTGAACTCGGAACGTAAAGACTGACGAAATACCGCTAAACTTTTTGTCCAGCATACTCACGATTCAACCAGCTCATCGCCTTAACATTCCTTGAAATAACCCTTTCTATTATAGATACAAGACCTGAAATTTAGTGGGAGGGTACTAGTGGATTACATCGACCCAGTTCTCAACTGGTACTTATCTTATCGACCCCGAAAGGATCAAAGGCAAAGTTAACCTCGGTTGATTTGAACTTATAACACAAAGGCAGACGAAATGCCGTTAAGCATTTTAGCCGGTGTGCCAACGATTCTGCTGGCTTGCTGTCTTCATTCCTTGAAATAAACCTATTTCATCTGCTCTGGAATAGGGAAAGGCAAAGTGCTTTGAAACCCCTCTCCTATCGGCTAGCCCCACACAGACCATCTATGCATATGCCCCACACAGACCATCCATGCATATAAGGTGCTGTTCTAGTCTTCTAGCAGAACTAAAGAGTGGGACGTTCACAGGAAGGCCTCCAGGTGCCTGAAGAAATTCGGGAGCTCCGCCCCTGTCGGAACATGGACGGTTAGTTGTCTGAAGGGAAAGACAACGCTGCTGGAGATGCCCTGCTTCACCGACTTAACTTCTGGATCCAGGAAAAGGACCCTCATCCAAAGATACAGCCCTTTCCGAAGCAACACAGCTACTCCATATATTCTCACCCGAAGATATATGTGCTTGAGCGAAGATATATATATATATATATATATATATATATATATATATATATATATATATATATATATATATACGTAACTGACTATGTTTGTCTGTAGTGTGATTGACTGGTGTGGATGGGGTTTCTTTGGATTGTGTTGGTGTTGGCGACACTTTTTGTGGGGTTGTGACGCTAGTGTCTGCTGAGTGTCTTTTTCCTGCTGAACGTCGTTGTTGCTGAGTATTTTTTTCCTGTTTGTTATGATGCTGCTGCTACATGTACAACTGCCGCTGACACTGTTGCTGTTGATGCTACGACTGCTGATGTTGCTGAAGTTACTGTTACGGACAAGGCGTCGGTTGCAGAAGGGGTTCTTCAAAAATTTTCACTCAGTCTCTTTTGTTTTCAAGTTTTCTCAGTCGTTATAGCCTTACCAAACCTTTGTGATGCTACACAAATCGCCTTTTTCGCAATGAACCACCATTGGTTGTTGACGGTTGCTCCCATCAACACCAAATTGATTCGATAATTCAGTTTCTGTAAACTTGGCGCGCTGGGAGTGACGCGTTCAGCTTCTAGTAAGTCGATCGTACGGATCACCAATATGTGATGGTTCTAAATTGTTGACAGTCTATATTATCCTCATCGATTCGACTTCAGAATACTCTGTCTGCATACGATCTGGCTGATTAGATGCAGTTTGTCCATGTCTACATTAGCACCTTCAGAAAATCTAATCGGCACCTGTTAGAGAATTAGAAACATCTGAGCACGTTAGCAAGGTTTTTAAAATCTCTCTTCTATCAGTTTGCCCCATACAATCCAAAGCGTGCATCCAAGAGCGGGTCGTTCATAGAAACCGCCAAGCACCTGGAGAAATCCAACTACCCCATCTTCGGCGGCGAATTGACAGCAACTAATCTGAAAGCACCTTCTTCATTACTGTTGACATCACGAACCACCAGCTTACTTTCCGGGTACCTTCCGAAGCAACATGGCAACTCCACCTCCCAAATCCGTTCAACTTGAAGATAAATAGACCTCGTATCCATCGAAGATGGGCATGAAGGTATGTAGACAGGATTCTTTAGTCTTGCTGACTATATCTTTATTTAGTGGTCTGTGGTCACTGAGTAGATGACCCTGCTTCCATGGTGATACTAAGCTACGTACACATACACTGCTTTTTCTAATTAAGTCCATTTGACGGAAGGAGGAAATCGAAAAACCCTACTTAGATTATTTCTATGGAGAGACAGATATTTCTTCCCTCCGTTTGGCTGTGTTTGATTCTACATGCAGTTCTTTATATAGCCATTTGTTTATATTCCCCCCGAAGTCTCCTTCTCCTTTGGGGTATTTATTTTATGTGCATGTATGTTATTTGTTAATGCCATGTAGTTATTGATTGTACTGCTTGTTTGTTGGTGTATGTGACCAATTGGGTCTTTTTATTACTTCTGATTATAGTCATGTAGTTAATGATTTCTTTTTTTTTTTTGTTCGCGATGGGTTGTGTGTTCTGATTGATGTAGTTAGTGTGTATAAGTTAAGTTGTGGCTGTGGTTGTAATGATGGTGTCAGTTATAGAATTGTATTATATATACTAAATATAGGGATCTTTTCGGTTTGAACAGCAGTTTTTTCTAGCGGTGTTATATGAAATTGTCACCCATAATTATGACCCTAGTATCGATCTATTGCATTTCAATCTGTTTTAAGGTTAGGGTTAGTTAGGGTTAGGGGTGGGGGGAAGGGTATCTTTTTTCTTCAGAAATGTAAATAAACCCAATCTGTTTCTTAAACGAGGGACATATTCATACGGCACAGAATGTTTTTTTAACTCAGAATTTTCTCAATAAAGCCAAGAGAAAAAGTTTTTTTATAAACACATTCTACCAGTATACGAAGTTTAAATTTTTTTAGTTACCTAGAATTTATGTTAAAAACTGCCGTTCAAACAGAAAAGATCCAAATATAGTATTAGTAGTGATAATCATGGGGTCATGGTGTCGATAGTATTAGTATAGGTGCTATTTGGGCCGGTGTTGGTTCGTTGTTGCTCAAAAGCATCTCGCCTGTTTGTTTACTATTTTGGCTCCTCACCGTCACCTTCTCCACAGGACAAATCTAGATGGTTCAAAGCATGTCTCGGATGGATCATCGTCTTTTTGTTTTACTGTTATTATTTAGAGGCTTTCAGTTGCTATTGTTGTTGGTGATGTGGTGGCTCTTGAGGGAGGTGTTTGCTTTGTTGTTTTTCTTGATGTTGTTTCCACTTTTAGCATAATTGTTTGCTACTGTAGCTGTACGTTCTGCTTCCAGTCTTGTAGCTTCAACGACTGTAGTTGCAGTTGTTTTTATTGCGTTGTTATTTTCTGTGGCTGTTGGAGAAAGAAAACCTTAGGGTGATTAGTATTTCTAAAATTAAAGCATCAAGGCCTTCTATCCTTAACTACTATCTGAAGTTGCTACGCTCCTAGGATTTCTTAGGGTAGGGCTTTTTCTAGTATCTCAGTTTTCAACTGAATTAAACACCCCGGCCTCATCACAACCAAAATTTCTTTCCGGAATCTTTTTATTTCTACCATCGTGTCTTCCAAAACCACAAAATTCCTCACTCACTAGAAATCTGGTGGTTTGTTTAGGATTTTTACTCGGATTACTCTCCGTCTCAGGTTGATCGGCATCAGTGAGAAATCTTCGGGTTATCTTTTTTGTTTTGTTTTGTGGAAGTGTCAAGTGCTTCTGGATGAATCCGAACTTATGGGCATACTCCACAAAATTAATATTAAGCTCCATATGTCTTCAAAACAGAGTTCAGTTTGGCCTGAACGTATACGCTCTAATTCGTGTCTTTTCGTCGAAAAGCATCTATACAGAAAGTATTTTCCTTTCAGTTTACCCTAGAAGGTGTTGCAGTATATTAAGCGTAATTTTTCTGTTGTAGTCTTTTGATGTGTTTTACCACCTTTTGTAAATGTTCGTGGCTTTTGTCCAATGAGACAACATCGAGGACGTCTGTAATCTTGGTAAGAGAACATTTTTCGCCGGGATTTCACTGCTGCGGCAGTGGTTGCATTTGCTGTAAATCGTTGCTGCTGTTGATGTTCTTACTTTTCTTAATGTTGTTGCTTTTGTGGCTGTCTATCTTGTAGTTTCTGCTACTCTCTTTTGTCGTTTCAGAAGTCGTTCAATTTTTGAACTTTGAACTGTCAACGATGAAAACACTAACCTGCCCTTTCATAAGCATAATACTTTCTACTATAGGCATAAGGCTTGAAATTTGGGGGATGAGATAAGTCCCCTTCCCCAAAGGAATACACCGATCCTAGTGCATCACTGGTATTTAATTTATCGACCCCGAAAGGATAAAAGGCAAAGCCGACCTCGGCGGAATTTGAACTCAGAACGTAAAGATGGACGAAATGCCGCTAAGCATTTTGCCCGGCGTGCTAACGACTCTGCTAGCTCGCCGCCTTCCCTTTCATAAGCATAATGCAGTTTTTGCCAGTATTACTGCCCGTCGAATATATATATATATAAATTCAACGGGCTTCTTTCAGTTTACGTCTACCAAATACACACACACACGCACACACACAAACACATATATACACATATATACATGTATATGTAGATGTATATATGGATGTATATATATACGTATGTCAATTATATATGTATGTATATGTATGCATATAAATATATATATATATATATATATGAAATTGCGAAGATGATCCGGTTCTTGACTGATGACTGAGAGCTTCGAAAGTCCCGTCCGTGTTTTTTGTGTCGTCTTCAAAATGTTTCACGTTCTTGTCCCAGTTTGTGTATTTTTTTACTTTTATATATATATGTATGTATGTATGTATGTTTGTATGTATATTAGGTCGTCAAGTCTGAAATTTGTAGTAAGGTATATGGTAAAGTTTGACAGCTTCTCATTTTGCGCCATTATTATATTTTGACAATCTGTATTTTTTGTTAGAAAGCTGACATCTGTTTCTTTATTCTAACTCATTTTGCGCTTTATAAAGTATTTATAAATCGTTTTTTGCTATTTTTGTTTAGAGATGGATAAGTCGGAAATTCGTACAGTTTTGAAATATGTGTTCTTTCTTGGAAATGCAGCATCAGAAACAGCTCGGAATAGTAATGGAGTATTTCCTTCTAATGTTATTACACAGACAGTATCAAATTGGTTTGTAAAATTTCGTTCTGGTAACTTTGATCTCACAAATGAGCAACGCGGTCGACCAGAAACAAAGGTGGATAATGACGAACTGAAAGCTAACGTCGTGTCAGATCCATCCCAAAGGGCCCGTGAATTATCATTGTTGGTTGGTGTTAGCAAGCAAAGAATATTGATTTACCTAGTTCAAATCGGTAAAGTGAAAAAGTTGAATGAGTGGATTCCACATGAACTCAATGAAAATCAGAAACAGCAACGTTTGGAAGCCTGCATTATGCTACTTTCTCGTCACAAAAATCAATCATTTTTTAATCGAATTGTAACATATGATGAAAAATGGATCGAATACAACAACCGTAAACGTTCGGCTCAATGGTTGGACAAAGACGAACCTCCAAAACACAGTCCAAAAAGCAAAATTCATCAAAAGAAGCTGATGGTGTGTGTTTGGTGGACTGGCGCAGGTGTGATCCATTATGATCATCAATCACGGCCGAAGTATACTGCAGCCAGCTGGACCAAATTATGCAGAAACTCACAAAAAAACCCAAAAAGACTTAGACTGGATTAGGCAACAAATCCACTCCTATTTTTATTGCAAGACAATGCCAGACCACAGCTCGCAAAAATGACATTGGCGAAAATACAGGAATTGAAGTTGGAAGCTCTCCATCACCCACCATACTCACCTGATCTTGTACCCACTGGCTACCACTTCTTCCAGAATTCGGATAACTTTTTGGGAGGAAAAAATTTAATCCCGACGATGCTGTGAAACAGGGCTTCCAAGATTTTATTGACACTAGATTGCCAAGCTTTTACAGTTCTGCGCAGGACAAGCTACCGCTGAAATGGCAAAAGAGTATTGACAATATAGGTGCATACTTTGATGAATAAAACTATTCCTTGTATTTATAAAATATTAGTACACTTTTTTCTTTTCTACAAATTTCATACTTGACGACCTAATGTGTGTGTGCGCGTGTGTGTGTGTGTGTGTGTGTGTGTGTGTGTGTGTGTATTCATTGTGTGTCTGTGTTTGTTCCCCCACTATCGCTTGACAACAGATGTTGGTGTGTTTACGTCTGCATAACTTAGCGGTTTGGTAAAAGGGACTAATAGAATAAGTACTAGGCTTATAAAGAATAAGTCCTGGAGTCGATTTGTTCGACTAAAGGTGGTGCTCCAGCATGGCCGCAGTGAAATGATTGAAGCAAGTAAAAGAATAAAAGAATAAAAGAATAAAAGAATAACGTCAACTAGTTCCTTAGCTCTGTCTTCGTTCTTTCATTCTGTCTTAATAACAAAATGGTACAACAAAAGCCGGAATTTTTCTTTCAAAACAATAAAATTCAAAAACACCTTACAAGCTCCAAAACGATGTCTTTCATTTGCAAATGCAGTAATAATAATAATAATAATAATAATAATAATAATAATAATAATAATATAATAATAATAATAATAATAATAATTCTTGGGGAGTGGGCCAGTCGATGGGATCGACCCACAGCGCTCAACTGGTACTTATTTTGTCTACTCCATATGGATGAAGAAGGAAAGTCGACCTCGGCGGAATTTGAACTCGAAATGTAAAGCGCCGGAAAGAAATACAGCTATGTATTTTATTTCCCGTGTTAACTATTCTGTAAGGATGTTGCGACACGTTAATTGGACAAGTGTTCAAAGTTATTGACACAACTAACCAGAATATTACAGTAGTTTTTTTTTTTTTATATATATATTATTACATCTTACCTCCACACATACTCACGCACAAACACACCAACACCACCTAAATATTAAATAAAAACGAAACCTGAATATTAATTAACAGGTGTTATATCCAGGTATGCGGCAATTTCGAAAAAACTCAGTTTAAGGGAAATGTGACAGCGTTAATAATAAATTTTTTCTTTCTTTCTTCTTCTTTTTTTTTTGTCTTATAACCAATTAAGGTAACTATTCATCATTTTCCGCAACCTGCCTTCCATCAACACCAACCGTTTGTATTAATAACCAAGCGGTTCTCTTCTGTAACTTCTTCGCTCATAGATACAGTCGACCTGACTTTTCTGTTTGTCAACCAATCAACTCTCAGCCATCTCGATTCGGTTATTTTTTTAAAGTGCTCTTTCCCTCATTCAGAAAATATTGTTTTTAACGTGTCAAAGTGGACACAGAGACATGTGTGTATGTGTGCATGCGTGTATATATATATATGTGTATGTGTGTGTATGTATGAGCGCGTGTGTAAATCAGTGTATCTATGTAACGATATGCGTGTGTGTGTGAGTAAATATATGAATGAAATGAATGAATATTTGTGTGCAGGTATATTTGTCAGTGTGTGCATGTGCTTTTGTATGTGTGTGTATATGCCGACATGTATATATTTGTGCTTCTATGTATATAAGTGTATGTATGCATCTTTCCCATTTCTTTTCTCTCCTCTTTTTCCATGCGCTTCACATTCCACTATATTTTCTCTCTCTCTCTCTCTTTCCCCCCTCTCCCCCCTCTTTCTCTTAATTTTGACTCTTATTTTCATTTCCTTCAATGTTTATTTTACTTTCTCCAATTCTTTTTACTTCCCTCTTTCTTCCCCCTTTTTAGCCTTCTTTCCGTCTCCCTCTCTCTAACACTTCCTGTTCAAATATATTTGTTTCTATTCCAACCTCCGTCCCTGCTCTTTCTCTCTTTCTCTCCCTCTTTCTCTCTCTCTCTCTCTCTCTTTCCCTCTCCATATCTCTCTCTATCTCTCTCTGTTTTCGCCTTTATTCGTCTGCCGTCTGCGCACGCTCTCAGTCTCTCTCTGTCTTCGTCTTTATTCGTCTTCCGTCTGTGCTTTCTCTCCCTCTCTTCGTCTTTATTCGTCTGCGCACGGTTTCAATCTCTTTCACTCTCATTGTCACTCTCTCACTCTGTTCGCCTTTTTTCGTCTGTTATTTACGAACGCTCTCTCTCATCTCTTCCCCCTCGCTCTCAGTCTCATTTCCTCTCTCTCCCTCTCCCCTCACTCCCGCCTTTATTCGTCTGTCGTCTGCGCACTTTCTCTCTCATGCTCTCTCTCTCTCTCTCCTCTTCTTTTTTTTTGTCTGGCTGCACACACTGTCTGTCTCTCTATCTCTTTCTGTATATCTCTCTACCTCTTTCTATTTCCCTCTACCATTGCTTTCTTTCCGTTTATTGCAATCTCACGCTTCTCTCCCTCTCTTTTCTCTTATATTAACTGCTTCTTTTTCTCTCTTCCGTCTCTTTTTGTCTATATATTTCTCTTTCTTTATCTTCACTCTTTCTTCCTCTATTACACGCATACACAAACATACACAGACACAAGCACACACAGCAAACACTTTTCCTTCTTTTCATTCTTTCTCTCTCTTCCCTTCTTTCGTTCTTTCCGTTTCTATTCCTTTCTATCTTTTGTTCTTTCCTTTTCTATTTCTTTTTCTCTCTTGCCTTCATTTCCCTTTCCTTCTTTCTTCCCTTTTACTTTCTTTCCTTTTTTCCTTCTTTCTTCTCTTTTCTTTCTTACATTTCCTCTTCTTTCCTTTTCTTCCCTTCATTCTTTCACTCTTTCGTTATTTTTTCATCCTTTCTCTTAACACATTACTCACTCACTCTAATTTTTAATTTCTCCGTCATATATTTTACTTTTCATCAAAATTCTACAACTCTTCACTCTATCACTCACTTTTCTTTCACCCTCTCTGTGCCCTCTTATAATTTCTATCACTCTAATTTTCTCACTCTATCCTCTCTCTATATCTCTATCTCCAACGCTCTTTCAGAAAACCATTCTCTTATATTTTCTCTCACTCTGTCTCCACATCTCTTTCTCTTGTATTTTTCTACATTGTCTCCCCTTCCATCTCTGTAGTTCAAGTCAGTCTTTACGTTTGCTCCTCCTACTTCCTCTTTTCCTTCTCTTCAGCATTTTTTCTCTCTCTTACTTCTTATACACCTACTCCCACCACTTCCGTCCTTCTTTCCCTCCTCCCCTACCTCCTGCTCCTCGTTCTCCTCCCGCTCTTCCTCTGCCGACACTTCACAGACAGACATTCCAGTGACTTCATTCTTACTCCTTATCCTTCTATTTGCTCTTACTTAATACGTCTCCCCCCACAACCTCACCAACTCGTTCCTCAAGCCGTCTGTGTTGCTTATCTTCTTTCTGTTTCGTCTTTCTCTTTTTTTATTTTACAAAATTTAATTTTCCTTCCTCCCCAACTCTCTACCGACAACACTCCTTCACTCACTCACTCCGTCACTCTAACTGACAGAGGCGCCGCAACAACAACAGCAGCAGCAGCAGCAGCAGCAGTAAACTCCCCTCTCGCTATCAACGCCACCACCGACTGCTGCCGGCCTGCTTCTGTCAGACTGTCTGTCTCGCTCTCTCTCTCTCTCTCTTTGTCTGTCTCTGTCTCTCTTTTCCTCTCTGTCTCTTTCTGTCTCTCTCTCTCTCTCTCTCTCTGCTCCTCTCATGTCCTCGCGATAAGGCAAGGTCACTCTGCTCTCGGTCGTCGTAACCTAGTTTCTACTGCTGTTGCTTTGCTTGCCGCCGCAAAACTACCGACCTGCACCTCCACTTGCACCTACTCCACCAAGCAGCCAGTCATGCAGCCGGCCGGCCAGCCAGCCAGCCAGCCAGCGAGCGAGTGAGCCAGCCAGCCAGCCAACCAACCAACCAACAAACCAAGAGGCCGACCAGCCAGCTTGCTAACCAGCTAGTCTCTACCCTGTTTCTACCACTTCTACCCTGCTTCTCCCCACATCTACCTTCTGCACCACTGCACTTCTGCATTCTCCGTCGCCTTCACATCCTCCTACGGCTACAACAGTGTAATATGAATATTTCTTTTTGTGACTAGGCACAAGGTTGCAGCTTTGTAGACGGCGGCGGTGGTATTGGCAGCGTTGGCGGCGGTTTTGGTGGGTTGAGTGAATGTTTATAATAGTGTCGGAAATAAAAATGATGGGGCGCTCATACATTTCCCAAAAGTAATAGCAAGGAAATTGAAGGAAATGCACTCTTACTTATCTGGGACGTTAACCTTTCCATTCCACGGTTCTCGCCACAATAACAGTGGTTTGTTAAGAATAAACAGGAGATGCTATATTTTATTAAATAGATCATTGAACACAAGATGTTGTGACTCTCAGATCATTCCCCAAAGCACCAGACATGTAAATAAATACTTCTCGTCGGACTATTTTATTTCAATTGCGTCGCAAATAATGATGATGGTGATGGTGATGGTGGCGGCGGCGGAGGTAGTGATGGTGGTAATAACAATAAACTTTTCTACTAAAGACACAAAGCCTGAAACTACAGGGGAGGGGAACAGTCGATTACGTCGATCCAAATGTTTCGCTGGTACTTATTTATCGACCCCGAAAGGATGAAAGGCAAAGTCGACCTCAGCGGAATTTGAACTCTGAATGTAGCGACGGGCGAAATACCGCTAAACATTTCGTCCAGCGTGCTAACAACTCTGCCAGTTCAACACCTGAGTAACAACAACAACAACAACAACAACAACAATAATAATAATAATAATAATAATAATAATGCTTTCTATTATAGGCACAAGGCCTGGAATTTTGGGGGAGGGGAATAGTCGATTACGTCGACCTCAGTGCTCAACTGGTACTTGTTTTATCGATCCCAACAGGTTGAAAGGCAAGGTTGACCTCGGCAGAATTTGAACTCAGAACGTAGCGACGTGCGAAATACCAGCGTGGTAACGATTCTGCCAGATCGCCGCCTTAGTGGTGATGGTGATGATGATGATGATGATGATGATGATGATGGTGATGATGATGATGATGATGATGATGATGATGATGATGATGATGATGATAATAATGATAATGATTCCTTTTATTTGCCACCAGGATTAAGGATGAGGGGGACAATACAAAGACAGACATAAAGTATGGAGGGTTACATATGATGGAATGATAAAAAAGTATACACGGTACACAGTAGAAGAAGGGAAGTATACATAGTATACGACACAAGAAAAAAGTGAAAGTGATAGTGATGCATTGACCCTGATGCAGGAGGACCTTTAGGGAGGAATCCCACCATCCAAGATCGCCCTGAATACCAAGGATGAGAACCCTCTCCAACTCCTTTCTTTCAACTCACAGGTCTACACTGAGAGTGGTACCATCCACTCTTGCCCTTTTCGCAACTTTCACCCACCTTTTCATAAATTCACTCGAGGACAGCAGCTCCCTCTTCAACCTCACTTTCCTTTTCAAGTGAAACTTGAAAAAGTCGATGAGGGCTTTACCAAAGAGGAATGTCTCTGTCCTCATTCCTTTCAGCATCGTCCACCAGATAACCTCTTTCGCTACAGCCACTAGACAAAGGAAAACTGCCTTGCCTGCCCGATTACAGAAAGGCGGTGGAGCAATTATCACTATGGACTCGGACTACAGACGGATCCGTCCCACACACGACAGCAGCTGCTCGACATAACTCCAAAAGTCAGTAATGCCCGGACACTTAACGAGTGCATGCACAACAGTTTCGTCGCTGGACGCGCACCTTGTACAAGCCTGTCTCAGAGCACATCCGTGTCTGTAGGGTTTATCTCGAACCGGATAGTGCTCTTCGGTATCACCGCTAAGCCAAAGACATCTGGAAATTATCCATAATAGTCCCCGACCGAAAAGTTCCCCGGAAGAGACTAGCCAGTTCGTTTTCGTCAACGTTCATAGTCTCCCCTAGCACGCCGTCACACTTTGCCGCCACTAATCCTCCTTAAATAGCTAAAGTGGAACCTCCACCTATTGCCCGAATGGTGGAGAATAGTGAGCGCCTGATAGGTGCCAGGTACCCAGTCTTGGTCTATTCTTCACCTAAAACATCCTCCTTAAATAGCTAAAGTGGAACATTCACCGATCCTATTGCCCGAATGGTGGAGAATAGTGAGCGCCCGATAATATTCTAGGTGCCAGGTACCCAGTCTTGGTCTATTCTTCACCTAGAACATCAACTCCGTCCTAGAGACGAGTTGCGGAAATACGTGCCTCAGAAACGGAGCCCACACACGTTCACCTTCAAGAAATCGTTGCACGTGGCGCAACCTAAGCGAATGTCTGCGCATCAAAAGTCACGGCATGCCTAAGCCGCCACTCAGAGGGAGCTGGCAGCAGACTAACCATTGGAACGTGTTTCTTCCACAAGAACATGAACAAAAGACGCCCCAAATTCATCAAGCAGTAACTGGGGAAAGGCACGAAGGTCAGACGATAGATGATAACGAATACGCTGTAGGCATTCACCACCTCTGCCCGACTTTTCAAGGACAGCTTCCTCTCAGCCCATTTCTGGGTATGACTGGTCATTCTGTTTGTACCTCGTCCTAGTTCTTATCTACCTGGAGATCAGGATCGAACCAGACCCCGACCAGTTTAACTGGTCTGTCAGTCCAGCATCCGACGACGCTGTATGACGGCATCGACCTGCTTCTCCAGATTCTCAGTCGCAAGCCCACCGAATTTACGGCATTCATTTTGCTCCCCGCAACCGACTCATATTCCTCTAGAATGGAGCCGACCATCTTCACTTCGGAGGTGCTCGACACCATGACGATAACGTCATCCGCGCATGCAGACTCTGCCCTTCCGTATTCTAATTCAATAGGGTCCCGCAGCAGTGGCTTGAGAGCCAGCACGTACTGAAGAGGTAACAGCTGGCAGCCCTGACGGGCCGAACGTGCGATGCTAAACGGTTCCGATAGATGGTAATTAACTTTGACCACCGAGCAGGTGCCGCTGTGCATTGCAGCGATCTAGCCTCTGAAAACGGGTCCGAAACCGGCCGCTTTAAGGACAGCTTCTCTGTAGCAATGATCGACTCTATCGAATGCTTTCGATTGATCCAAATTGATCAGGGCCCCGTAGAAGCTAGCTTTTGTCCCAGCCCTCTCTATGATGTATCGCATAAGGTGGAGGTTGTCGTGGATAGATCTGTTTGGGATTGCGCACGTTTGAGCTTCCCCTACTAGACTACCAACGATAATCACCAATCTTTTCGCTTACACCTCTGTGTTTAGCAGAGTTATGGACCGAAAATTCCCTAGTGTGCCCCCACTGTCGGCGTCCTTCTTCAGCAGTATCACCACACCCAGACTAATAACATCAGGAATTCTCCCGTTTTGTTGCCAGTTGCGGTAAATGTTTGCCAACAAATCGCTAAACAAATCGGACATGGAATTCATAGGGCAGACCATCTAAACGTAGTGATTTGTGACTTATGCAATCGCTCATCGTCTATCGTATTTCAGTGGCCGTTATCGGCTTTTCGCAGAACCCCACGTCCGCTACCGAACCCCACGTCAATCGCGATGCTTTTACTAATCCTCTAACTAGTTCTCCCTCTAATCTGTTTCTTTCTATTGCTAACTCTTTCCTAAACTCTACCTATTCGGTTCTAATCACTCTTTTCAGGGCTATCCACCACCGATTGTGATGATTGCCTCCGTCAACTGCCGCTTAACTAGTTCGCTAATCCGGTCCCTGTAGTCTTTGCACCCCGGAAAGGACGCATTCCACTTCCAGTAACGAGGTCCCTGTCTACGCATCCTATCTAAATCGACTGTGACGATCACAAATTTGTGGTCAGTGTAGTCGACCAATTTGAATAGGGGACTCCCTATGCTATCCTTATCAGCTGACCTAACAAATACTCTATCTAGATACAATCTGGATGACCCATTGTGATTGCTCCAATGGCACATCAGGGAAATCCAGTCGATACTTGTCAGATAGCTGGAAATTTCTGAGCAGGTTTTCGAGGTTTTTGCATCCTCTTCTTCTATGTACAAAACCCACAGTCATTCCGTGCGTCCAAAATACTATTCCAATCCCCCACTAGTACTAAAGTGCGAGATGTTCCCAGGAATGTTTCTAGACGCCTGAAGAAATCTGGCCTCTCAGCCCCTGTCGGAGCATACACGGCCACCAATCTAAAGGTACCATCTTCACCAGCATTCACATCTAGGACCACCAACCTACTGTCCGGGTCCAAGAAAATTGCTCTTACTTTGTGACCAAAGGATTTTCGGAATAACATTGCTACACCACCGTCCGTTTCCGACAGACCACAAGACGAGAATACCTCGTAGTCTTCAAAAATCGATGCAAGAGCATGTTTCCCAGCAATTCTCGTCTCACTAATTGCTGTCACACCTAAATTTGGGGACCTGAAATCGTTGCGGAGGTGCCCCTGCTTCCAAGCCGAAGCCAGGCCCCGAACATTTACATTTCGTTCCCTTACTCCTTCGAGTATCCTAGCTCTGACAACAACAATCTTCGTGCTTAGCGTTGAAAAGTAAATCTCGCGCTAGCACGCCAGTCGCAATAGCTTCCCTTAGCGCCTGTATTAGGTTTCTAACAATCTCCGGTTGTGCTCTAGAATTGCCAATCACTAGTTTCCCACTAAAGCACATCGATTCAAAACGAATACCCTTTTTCGAAGCTAACTACAATCATTTGTTGATGATTGCAGTTGTCAACTCCTTCATGACTAATAACTAGTTCTCTAATCCAGTGTCTGTAAACTTGGCACGCCGGGAAAGATGCGTTCAGTCTCCAGTTTTTGTCTATACAACCTATTTAGATTGATGGTACAGATCACAAATTTGTCGTCTATATAGCCGACCTTGCTGAATTATGGACAATCAATGCTATCCCTATCTGCTGACCTACAGAGTACTTTGTCTGGATGCAATCTGGATTACCTGATACTGTTTGTCCAAGTCCTCTCTGGCTCATACGGGAAATTGCAGTCGGTACTTATCAGACATTTGAATAAATTAGGCGAGGAGCTGTGATTAGAATTCTTGTGACATTCCGTAGCTACTACGGGTATGTGATTAGAATGTCATAAGAAATGAATGAGAAGATTTGCGAAGGCTTTTACGCCTACTTTTCATTTTAGCTATCCCCACAAAATCCGGCCGTGCATCCAAGCTGGCATTTCAGTCACCCACTAGCACTGAAACGCAGGACGTTCTTGAATAAATCCGACACTCCAGACGCCTGCACAAATTAGGCAACGAATTGTGATTAAAATTGTCGCAAGAAAGGATCGTAAGACGGCTTCTTAGAGCCAAGTCAACCAGCAGGAATCCTAGGATGGTTGGATAATATCCATAGTCTTAGTTAGTCACACTTGAGAAACCTGTAGGAAAGTCTAATGACAGTTGCTTCTGATATGAGCTGTGAAGGACTCTACCACCACAACTCTCCCAGGGATAGTGCGAAGAAAATGGCTGGCTAGAGGAAAGAGTGCGTTTAACGCTGCGCGCATTTATATACCTGGTCATTGTAGTGAAACAAAATATTGTCTCTTATCTTATTACAGCCTTAGTTACCAATGCAGAAGTGAAAATAATATCCACACTGATCAACATCTACTTACACAATGTAATATCTATATTTGTACTATTATACATTTGGTTTGTTTCGTTATCGGACACTCCGTTTTATTATAGTCGTAGTAGTAAGGAATTATTTCCCACCTTTTTGTTATTTCTTTTAATTTCCACACATATTTCCCGTGGTAATATATCTAGATACATTTTTATTCCATAAATAATTTTTTAGATGTACTCATACAGAGAGAACAAACAATCTCAGCTTGTTCAAGCAAGATAGCAAGATGCTACACTAGAATTAATATGGAATTTTTCTAATGGTATGTGAGTAAATTTTTGTAGCTATAACGAGATTGAAAAATCGATGCTTGGTACCATTGTGACAATATACGTAGCCGGTCACCAAATGATATCGCTTCGATTTCTACCCGAAATCTGCGTCCCAACAGGAACGTATTCAGTTATAACTAATCAAAAAATATAATTTAATACGAGAAATAACTCAACTTTTAGTTCGACAAATCTCTCACTTTCTATCTCCATCAGACTCTCTCTCTCTCTCTTTTGCGCCTTTCCGTCCCTTTTACATCTTTCCCTCTATATAGTTATCACTCTATATTACCCTCTGTACACACACACACACACACACACACACACACACACACACACATATATATAAATTAGAGAAAAACCACTATTATGCAATTCAAACAATGATAGACATAAACCAAATCATAAATAAAAAATAAATATATTTTAAACCATATAACTAA
Source organism: Octopus sinensis (assembly GCF_006345805.1). Classification (NCBI taxonomy): domain Eukaryota; kingdom Metazoa; phylum Mollusca; class Cephalopoda; order Octopoda; family Octopodidae; genus Octopus; species Octopus sinensis. Next base: position 139,205,076 of record NC_042997.1, on the reverse strand, counting down.
ATCACCAAAAAGTGCAAAAATGAATAATAGTGGTTTTTCTCTAATTTATATATATTATATATTTATATTGTGAAATTTGATTTAATACTAAATTGAATTTTTCCCTGTAAGTTTGGAGTTATACTCCATAATATTATATATATATATATATATATATATATATATCACGCATGTTGTCCCCTCTCTCTTCACTTGATGACATATACTTGCTTTCATTTGTTTAAAACTTAGTCTCGTAAAGTTTACTCTCATTTTATGATAGACATCTTTCACGCAGAAAATACTATCTTCTAAATCTTGCTTTCTGATTGGGTGAAAATGATCAAACTTTAAACCTCTTTAACATTTTTCCATTTTTTTTTCTAGAATAAATGAATCAGAAAATCGGATTCAGCGTGGAAAAGTGCAGCAATATACGGAAATTCAAAAATTTTCACTTCATTTAATGTTTCAAAATCTGTGACAGCAACAGAAAAGATCTATCTGTCTATCTATCTATCTATCTATCTATCTATCTATCTATCTATCTATCTATCTATCTATCTATCTATCTTTCTGTCTGTCTGTCTGTTTGTCTATCTGTCTGTCTGTCTGTCTGTCTGTCTGTATGTCTCTTTCATTTACGTTTTTCTCATTGTAAACGTCCCCAGTCTCTCGATATATTTATCACACTCTCACTCTCTGCTAATCTATATTGCTCATGCTGTGTGTGTGTGTGTGTGTGTGTGTGTGTGAGAGAGAGAGAGAGAGAGGAGAGAGAGAGAGAGAGTGTGTGTGTGCGTGTGTGTGTGTATGCATGTGCGTAAGGGATTTCATTAGGGCAGTAAAGTCGAAAAACCCTCACAAAGCATCAGCAGCGAGCTAAGAAAAATCTTTAAATCTATGCGTCAAATGGTAAAACAAAAGCAGTTTATAGATACATTATAAATTGCCTCAAATCTCTTCTGATCAAGAGGTCTATCCATCAGAGAAAACATAGTCTGACATGGAATAAAATTTACATTGAAATAAAGGCATTCTATAGTGAAAATTTCCCAGCAATGATGGGATGCCCAGCTAATGTTAGTGTGTGCGCACGCGTCTATGCGTGTGTGTGCGTGTGTATGTGTGTGTTTGCACGTCAACAGGTGTGTATTATCACATTCTAAACTTTTGAAATGTTTTGCATATTTCTACAGTGCCTTTAATGGTATGTAGCTGTAGTTTCTTCATGAACCATGTTCTTTCTCATTTTGTGAAGTGTATCTTCTCAGAAGCTGCGAGTTCAGTATCCAAGTACTTCAATAATTACGGGTAAAAACCTAAAGCTATAGCCTTGAAGTATCTATAGACTTCTCATTAGTTTTGCATAGGTGTCTTCTTTTTCACTTATTTTGGCTACTTCTGGTTGTTATGCTCGCGTCTTATTGTTAGTTTGATAGAAGTACGCTATCAGTATTCTTCTGTATTATGTGATTGTGCCCCACCCCATTCATGGTAGCCTCTTATGTTTGTAACCTTGTGTCCTCAGAACTATCTTTTCTGTGGTTTGTGTTGTACAATGTCCTGGCCTTGACATCACATAATATGATGACATTTTTGGACGACCGCTAAGCGATGGAAGTAACATCGTCTGAATTCATTTCACAGAATCTGCATCAGTTGGTGCGTTTAGGTTGGTTTAACTGTAGCTCTAACCTTATTTTGCATCCATTTTGGTTGTTGCTAGTTTCTGTTCTTTGAGATATATGCGATAGTATATACTACGAAGTTAGGGCTAATATCCTTACTACTGATGCAAAAATAGTCTGGCTTGGTTACTATGTTGCTGTTACTCTGCACCTTCCTGGTCATGTAGGTATGCATGGTCTTCTGTTGATATGTATACAGATTTTCATTCTCATGACCTGTTGCTATAGCGTTTTTCAATTTGCATGGGTATATATCCCTAATGAAATTAACTCCACGGAATGCTTTTCGGAGGAGCTGATTTTCAGCTCTCATGTTATCTACGTCATGTATGCAGATTTGATCCAAGGTTTGAACTTCGACACTTGATAGTTAGTAGATTTTGTTGAATGGATATGATGCGACATCCAAAGGTTGTTCGAATCAACGTTAATCCTCATCCTGTTTGTTTTCATTTGAGTTGAGACAGTTTACATTGCTGTTGACGTGGGTTACTAATTTTCGGGTTTTAACATCAGCAGTTCGGACTTCATCTAGTGTTCAATGGAGTAGTCCAAATGTTGGCATAAATAGTGGTATGAGAAAAAATTATGCTGCTTTGGAGTGTGATCTACAAGGGAGATTACTGTAGGTCATACTTAGCGATGTAAATGTATTTTTTCTAAATTCTTACTATTTTAATAATAAGAAAACCATGTTTCATTTATGTCTTAGTAAATTGTAATAAGAAACCAAGAATAAACAATATAAAAATTAAAATAAGCACGTAGATCACACGTTAATTTGCTGCCGTAGCTCAGACAGCAAAGTAGCTCTAACACAAAGTAAACTAAAAAGTAACCTAAAGTAATCTCCCTTTAAATTGTAGATCACACACCAAAGTGGCACCGGAAAAACATTGTTGGATTTTGTTTCATTGTATGGAAAAAGTTCAGACGACCATACTTATCTGAACCTGGTGCTATATTCTGATTACGCATTCCTGGAGATAATGCCATGACAGTACATGTTCTGATCATCCCTATTTTCTTGTCTCTTTCCTCTACAAGTACAGAAGAAATAACCAGGCCTTTGATAGAAATGTTGATAGACTGAGCTTTTATAACCTAGCTAAATTTCATACCTTATATCGTTTGTGAGTAGGTCAAAGTTTCTTTCCATAGCCTTCATGTTCTTGGCAAATACTTTCAGGTCGTCTGCAAAGAAGTAATATTTTAGCTTGACGTCTTTATGTTTTTGTGAGCCAGCCGCACGGCCCTTCAGATTATCTAAACAAAAGGACTAGAGATTTACTGAAAATATAAAGATCATCATAGACTGCTGCCTACAAACAGACTCATGTTATGCTGTATCTTAGTGACAATAGAACCACTTCTTGTGTATAATTTCAAGATTATTTCCCAGGACAAAGTTGCGTTGTCTATGTCCTCGATTATCGTACCTGTAACTTTAGCAAGTTAAAGCGATCCTAGCATCTACGAACGAGGAATAGAACCGAATGCTGTTATGTAATCAAGCCAAACTATTACCAATATCCTTTAATGATGCTTCACTCTTAACATAACTGTTTCGTTAACCAAATCTTGTTCAATACATACCTAAGCTTCCTTCTTCCCAGGTGTTTGTTCAGCACTCTACCACAGTAACACTGGTGGGATACATTCGAACAGGTTGTGCATATTTTATATTTTAAATTCTGGCATGTAGTTTTCCGCAACATGAATATTTTTCTTTGGGGATACCAGTGCTGTTTCTCTCAGCGACAACTAGCTTCGCATGTTTATATCTACATTGAGAACTTGTTGGCAAAAGTCAGTAACATACCAGCAATAAGTCAATGCTTTGATACAAGTACCTGGCAATCAAATATACGTACGAAGGGGTACTGAAAAGTTCTTGGCTCTGAGTAAAAAAAAATGATGCAGGAGGATCAGTTAATTATGATTATATTCAACATATGCCTCTCTCAGATACACACACTTATTGCAGTGGCCCTTCAGTTTTTCTAAGCCCGGTAAAGGAATTTGGAAGGTTGGGCCTCCAACCAGGACTTTCGTGATACCCTTAAAGTCAGGAACTTTTCAGCAGCCTCTTGTATTCCTGTCGCTTTTCTATCCTGTATTTGATCCACAGTTTCAAGGGCTCTATCAATGACGTTGTGTACTTTTGGTTAAACACAGAGAAAATACTTCGTATTTGTATTAGGTTGGCAAGATTGTTTATGTGAAGTCGTGTGTTGAAGTAAATTTTTGTGTCTGGTGAGAGTCATATTGTTTTAATGCTTTATTATCTAACACACTCACCAGTTCGATTTACACTCATTTAGTATTTATATTTTTTCTCCCAAAATTTTCATTGTTTTTGCAACCTAGTCAATGGATGTTGACTCTGTCTATAAGAAAAGAAAATACTTATTTAGGATTTCTCTTAGCAACACTTCATCCTGGTTAAACATTCTTTTCCTCACACTAGATTTGCCTCCAGAATTAATCAGTATCTTTCTGAGAAGGAACCTCTGTGACATTAATTGAGTGTCTCCTTAAATCTATAAGCAGCTGATTGGTTTCAATTAAATTTCTTGTTAATTATTATTCTTTTAGCTACTCTCTTCTGGTGCCAGATTTTTTCCCTGACAGCTGTTTTAACCCCTGTTTGACGCTGATTAATTTATTCTCAAGTGTTCTTTCATTTTGCTCGCTCCATACGTTGTTTCTATTTTTTAAAAATTGATATCTTTTACTTGTTTCACTAACTGGATTCCGGTCATGCAGGGGCACAGCCTTCAAGGGTTTTTTTCTTAGTTGAACAAACATCTCTCAGGAATTAGTAATTATTTCTTTTTAAGCTGGTACTTATTCTATCGTTCTCTTACGCCGAACCGCTAGTTTGTGGGGGACATAAACAAAACAAATGGTAGATGTAAAACTTTGGCAGGGGACAAACACACATGCATACGTGCGCACATACACACACACACATAACACACACATATGATAGGCTATTTTCAGTTTCCCTCTACCAAGTCCACTCACAAGGCTTAAATCGCCCTGGGACTATAGTAGAAGACAGTAGCCCAAGGTTCAACGCAGTATGACTGAATCTGGAACCAAATATTTGGTAAGCAAACTTATTGCCACACTGCCACGCCTGAGCCTTTGAGGATGAAAAAGTGTTCTTTTTTGCTGTCTCCAAATAGTGTTCCTTTTTTATTTTTTATTCTTTGCTGACAGAAGGTGTAGTTATTTTTTTATGTTTTATTTCATATAAGCAAACTACATAATTGGTAGTTTTCCGTTGATCGACAAGTTTTTCTATTTTCCTAAATTCATGATGGCACATGTTTGTTTCTTTTTTTTTTCAGTAACCTCACGATATTTCCCGTTTCGTTAATCCCCGTTAGAATCTATCATTTGGTTTCATATTAATGACTGTCATGTGTGTTCTTCCTTGTAAAGAAAAAGACAGCTTTAAAAATGAAATAGTCTTTGATATAAATGTTTAAAAATACCTTTGAGCAACGCAGGTGAAATGCTAGGCACAATATGTAAAGTGAATGTCAACAAACGAAAATAAAGAGAAAATATTGTATTATCTAACATAAGTTATTTATACAATATTTCGAGAAAGATTCCCCTTATCAAATATAAACAAGCAAAATGTCCGGAGAAATGTTGCTAATAGCAGCCCATTCTGATGTGTTGTGAAGTAATCTTTCCTTGAAAGATTTCATTGAGAATACATTGCTGTTGTTTTCAGACCTTTCTCTTCCAGTTCATAATATATATTTTCATTTATCGTCACTTTTGTTGTTAGTCTGCTGGCAGTAGTTTGTGAACAGTGGACTTAGCACGAGTTACCATAGCTGCAGTAAAACGAACAACATGATTGTGAGGTAACGCTGTAGTAATAAGAATCTGGTTTACTGTGACATATGGTGTCAATATGTTTGAAAGGATGTCTGTTCTAGGAGAATGTTCACGCAGTATTATTTATGTAGTGTTTACACTTTGGACAATAAAACTATACTCATAATTTTTCGAATTGTAATTACAATAACCGACTCTTTGTTTGCATTCAACAAATATCGCTCGACGTAACTGATTAAATTAAGTTCTGCGGGTGGTAGTCATCTCAGTATGTTTTCATTCTTTTCATACAGCCAACACCGGGATCCTCTTTTCGCAATTTAGTGAGTCATTATTAAGTTTATAATTCCAAGAAAAATGGCATATAAACCAACAGAAAGATCTTGTTTTGCAATTAAGTAAGTCGTTATTGAGTTCATAACTCCAAGAAAAATGCATTTTATACTTTCATTTTCTTCTTTGACAACTAAAATGTGATCATTTTAGCTTTCTTGATGTTTTTCTCCGACTCGTTTTCAGTAGTGTTGGTGTTGTCGTTTCCAGTCATGTTGTTTGTAGCTAATCTCTCTCTCCTTCTCTCTCTCTCTCTCAGACATTCACTCTGTCTATCAGTCTGCCTGTCTATCTGTCTGTCTGTCTGTCTGTCTGTCTGTCTGTCTGTCTCTCTCTCTCTCTCAGACATTCACTCTGTCTGTCTGTCTGTCTGTCTGTCTATCTGTCTGTCTATCTGTCTGTCTGTCTGTCTGTCTGTCTGTCTCTCTCTCTCTCTCTCTCAGACATTTACTCTGTCTGTCTGTCTGTCTGCCTCTCTCTCTCTCGGACATTCACTCTGTCTGTCTGTCTGTCTGTCTCTCTCTCTCTCTCTCTCTCGGACATTCACTCTGTCTGTCTGTCTGTCTCTCTCCCACTCTCTCTCTCTCTCTCAGACATTTACTCTGTCTGTCTGTCTCTCTCTCTCTCTGCGTGGTGTATTCAAGTCTGAGACGAATATCGCGACGGTTTCTTCAATGATTAAATGAATATGATCAGAAGAATAACCAGTTATTTAAAAGAAGTTGATAGTTGTCACATTAATGTCAGAGAAGTATTCTCCGATTAGTCAACGAATAACTTTTCATGCGAATATTCGACTCAAAGCACACATACACATACACATGCACACATGCATTTGAATATATGCTTGTTTGTATGTGCATATGTATATCTGTATGTTTGTAAATTTGCATGTCTGTCAGTATGCATGTATGTATGTATGTATGTATGTATGTATGTATGTATGTATGTATGTATGTATGTATGTATGTATGTATGTGTCTATTTATGCATGTACAAATGCACAAAAAAGTCTGATATGTTAAGTTTGATTATGATAAAATGGAAATAAAGTGTTTGATTAGTTGAATAAATTCTTACTAATTATTCGGATGATCTTCTTGGATTCTGTCTACAAACTGCATGTATGTATGTGTGCGCGCGTGCGTGGTGGGATAACAGCAACATTGGAAGCAGCAGCAGCCACAGCAGCAACAACAGCAACACCGTCCCAGATATGTAATTAATATTCCTGTGTGGTAACACTCGACATATGATGAAGATTCAGCAATTGATCATAGCTGGTTTCAGTCTGAGATTTTAAGGAGCTGTTAATGTTTTACTGAGATCAACTTGCCTTGAGAGATCACCGGACTTTGTGTGGTGTAGGATTTGTAGTAATTTAAGGTGTACACTGTCCATGTTAAGTTAAACTGTAGTGCATAACAGTTTAATTGATCCTACATACATACGTATACAGCCATACTAATATATATTAGGAATGCATTTTTGAGGAAGAGCATCTTTAGTGTCTTTGTTCTAGTGAAAGAAGAAAGATTGTTTCACCCGAAGCATGTTTTCAAGGTCTTAGAAATGGCATTAATGCAAGCAGGGCGCGAGTCGCATGTTGATGAGGTCCATGTACGGAACTCTTTTACTCTTTTTGCTTGTTTCAGTCATTTGACTGTGGCCATGCTGGAGCACCGACCCCATGACTTAATCGTTGTAAGCCTAGTACTTATTCTGTCGGTCTCTTTTGCCGAACCCCTAAGTTACTGGGACGTAACACGCCAGCATCGGTTGTCAAGCGATGTTGGGGGAACAAACACAGACACACAACGTATACACACACATACATATATATTTCCGTCTACCAAATCCCTCACAAGGCTTTAGCCTGAAGCTATAGTAAAAGACACTTGCCTAAGGTGCCACGCATTGGGACTGAACCCAGAACCATGTGGTTGGTAAGTAAGCTACTTAACACACAGCCACTCCTCCGCCATTAAGATGTAGTGAAGGGTGATAATATCTGTATAGGCATGAGTTGTTAGATAGGATAGAAAATGAGTAGATCGTTAATGTACAGAAAAGAGAAGGTTAAAGGCTTAACTCGACATTTTGGCGCGGCCAGTATTAAAAGAATGCAGTTTGGAGGGAGAGAGCATCTTTTGTGCTATTATAAAGAAACGTCAATTCTAGAAATGACAGACATATAGTGCTGACATATGGACAAAGTAGCTAAGTGGTTCTTATACCCGTCGCTGCTATTAAGAGCTATGCTTTTGCCAAGATCTCAAGGGCGAGAGATCACAAGTGTACGATGTAGGGGAGGAAGGTTTTTAAGAAAGGATCTGCTAGGCACTTAAAGGACCCTTATTCACTTTTAATGTTCTGGGACATATGTACCAGCAAAGACCCAACTCTTATAGGTCCCGAACAAGAGTTTGATTGATTTGGCTTAATGGAAATCTTATTGGTGTTTACTGAATATGCAATGCTAAAAGTGGACATGAATATATATTCATTTCAAAGTATCTGACTTTGTGTGTAAATGTATGTGTATGTACCTGTGTACATCTACATATATATACATATAGTTGTAGATGCATATACGTGTATGCATAAAAAAACGACACAAAACTGGCGCGATAGAAGGTATTCAAATATGCGATGATTGTATCTCTGTTTGGATATAAATGTGTCTAGGCATAGGAGTACATGTGCAGTATATATACATACGAATACACACATGCATACACATACAGAGGCATAAACGTATGTATATATATGTAAGAAATAATACGATAGACACAGGCAGATAAACACAGACACACATGTATCTGCATGTGTGCTCGCGTGTGTATAAGTGTATGCATCAATATTTTAGGGTCAAACGCTTATATAAAAGAAACGATATTACGCAGTTAGAATTAATTAAACACACATACTTAGGCACGCGTATACGTGTATATGAACTCATCTTTCATTGAATATTTTAGTTTACATACACGCACACACTTACATACACACATATATCCTTTAGCTTTTGTCAATTATTTATTTCAGTTTTTGGATTGCTGCGGCCATACTGGGGCAGCACTTTGAAGGGGTCAGTCAAACAAACAAACCCCGATACTTATTTTTAAGCTTGCTATTTATTCTACCGTTCCATTTTGCTGAACCACTTATATGGTTGTCAAGGCGGTGGTGGAGGGCAAATACAAACGCAGACACACTAATACACACACACACACACACACACACACACACACACACACACACAAGTGCACGCGCGCGCATATATGGCGCATAGCTTAGTGGTTAGAACAGTTACATGAGGTTGTGAGTTCGATTTCCGGACCGGGCTGTGTGTTGTGTTGTTGAGCAAGACACTTTACTTCGTGTTGCTTTAGTTCACTCAGCTGTAGAAATGAGTAGCGACGTCACTGGTGCCAAGCTGGATAACATCAACGGCAGTGAGAAGTGGAGGCTGGAATGCATGGGCGACTGCTGGTTTTTCCACAAACAACCTTGCCCGGACTTGTGCAAACCCACTCACGGTCAATCATGACCGAAGTGGGGTATTTACCCTATACGCACGTTCATACGTACATACAAACATACACACTAGCTTAGCCAGAGGGAGCAAGAGGGTGGAGGGGGCGGTCCACCTCGGGCGGCACTTTTATGGAGTTTGCTGTAAGCAAATTTTTTTTCGTGGGGCCCGCGGTCGGAAACTGAAGGTCGGCCCCGGGCGGCACACACTCTAGCTACGCTAGTACACACACACACACACACACACACACACACACACGTGGGTATTCATTCTGTTATCGTCTACGAAATCCATTCACAAAACTTTGTTCACCTCGGAGCTATAGTGGATGACCATTTTCCCAAGTTGCCATAGAGTCAGATTGAAAGCGGAACCTACGAACGCATACACTGATATATTTTTCATTAATTCAGGAGCGACGCTGTTTCAAGGGGTCTACAGTTTAGTGCCAGAGCACTTATCATTGGCGTGAAACTGTACGCTCTTAAGTCTATGTCACTCCTCGAGTAAGAAAAAAATATAAATACTCTGTTTTATGTATTGAATTTTATTTCTCTCGTTTCTAAAATCAAATTTTTATACACACGCATATACAAATAGGTAGATAGATAGATAGATAGATCGATGAAAGACAGAAAGAGAAAGAGAGAGAGAGAGAGAGAGAGAGACAGAGAGAGACAGAGAGAGAGAGAAACTGATAAATAGCTAATTAGATAGATAGATGTCAGTGTATGTGAGTGAGTGTGTGTGTGTGCGTGTATTTCTGTACACACACACACACACACTCTCTCTCTCTCTCACACACACACACACACACACAACACACACACAGACATATATATTTATATACACTTTATTAAAAAGTGTTGTGTTCTTGAGCAAGACACTTTAATTCACGTTGCTCCAGTTCACTCAGCTGTAGAAATGAGTTGCAACGTCATAGGTGCCAAGCTGTATCGGCCCTTGCCTTTCCCTTGGACAACATCGGTGACGTGGAGAGGGGAGGCCGGCATGCATGGGCGACTGCTGGTCTTCTATAAAACAACCTTGCCCAGACTTGTGCCTCAGAGGGTAACTCTCTAGGTGCAAACCCATGGTCAGTGTCTGACCGAAGGGGGTCATCATCATTAAAAAGCAGCAAAGATATCACAAATACTGTTACTCAGAGTTTCACTAAACAAAACTAAACAAAATCTAAACAAAACTGTCCGACGAACGGGAACGTGAAACTCTGAGTCTTTGAGGCATTTTTGCTGCTTTTTAATAAAACATATTACTCTACCTCCGGAATTCGACTATTAATTTTTCACCTTGTTTCGCATTTATGTGTTTACTCTGGTATATATATATACACATGTATAAACTTATGCAAATACATATCTATAGGTATATATTTTTATGCATTTATGTATTAGTATGTATGTATGTATGTATGTATGTATGTATGTATGTATGTATGTATGTATGTATGTATGTGTGTATGTATGTATGTATGTATGTATGTATGTATGTATGTCTGTATGTATAAATATATATCGTCCTTGTTTTCGTATACACGCGTTTGCTTTCTTCCAAAGAATCTAGAGTTCTTAGCTTAGATTTTGTTGGGGCCGGCCAGATTGGAGCAGTCTCGAGTGTAACCGGCCGAAACTGTAACGACGATATGGAATTTGATTGATGAAAGAAAGCTCCAAATGACCCGTCCATGTTTTCTCCTGTCCACTTTTTGTATCGTCCAACTGTCCTGATGTTTTGCTGTCGCCTGCTACGATCTTGTTCCATTTTTGTTTTTTTATATATGTATATATATATATGCATATATGTGTATATGTATACAGAAATATATATGCATATATGTATCTATGTACATGTTATGTATGTTTGTGTCTATACATTTGTATGCATGTGTGCGTGTGTGTGTGTGTGCACGCGAGCGCATGCGCACTTGTTTGTGTATTAAATCATGTCGGTGGCGTTAGTGCATTAAAGAGAATGCGTTAAATTTTCGAGAGGTAGTGGTGATGAGTGTGGTGGTTGTGGTGACGGGCTTAATGCTATATATGTTAATGATGATGGTGACAGTTGCGATGATTGTTGTCTAATTCTAGTGGTTGTTGTAGTTGTTGTTGTTGTTGCTGCTATTAATGTTATTGTTGCTGTTGCTTAAAGCGGAAGTTGGTGGTGGAGTAATTAACTCTCAGCTGAGTTGTTGCATTGGCGCCGTTTCATCATTTCGCAGATGGCTGTCACTCAACTGTTTAGAAGCTTAGTTGTTACTGCTGATGGTGGTGGTGGTGATGATGTTGTTGCTGGTGTGTGTTAGTTGCATCATTATTATTATTATTGTTATTATTATTATTATTATTATATTATTATTATTATTATTATTATTATTATTATTATTATTATTATTATTATTATTATCATTGTTATTTTCGCGGCTAGCTGGGAGAATCGTTAATACGCCGGGCGAAATGCTTAGCAGTATTTCGTCTGCCGTTACGTTCTGAGTTCAAATTCCGCCGAGGTCGATTTTGCTTTTTGTCCTTTCGAGGTCGATTAAATAAGTACCAGTTACGCACTGGGGTCGATATAATCGACTTAATCCCTTTGTCTGTCCTTGTTTGTCCTCTCTGTGTTTGGCCCCTTGTGGGTAGTAAAGAAATAGGTATTTCGCCTGTTGCTACGTTCTGAGTTCAAATTCCGCCGAGGTTGACTTTGCCTTTCATCCTTTCGGGGTCGATTAAATAAGTACCAGTTACGCACTGGGGTCGATATAATCGACTTAATCCCTTTGTCTGTCCTTGTTTGTCCTCTCTGTGTTTGGCCCCTTGTGGGTAGTAAAGAAATAGGTATTTCGCCTGTTGCTACGTTCTGAGTTCAAATTCCGCCGAGGTTGACTTTGCCTTTCATCCTTTCGGGGTCGATAAAATAAGTACCAGTTACGCACTGGGGTCGATATAATCGACTTAATCCCTTTGTCTGTCCTTGTTTGTCCTCTCTGTGTTTGGCCCCTTGTGGGTAGTAAAGAAATAGGTATTTCGCCTGTTGCTACGTTCTGAGTTCAAATTCCGCCGAGGTTGACTTTGCCTTTCACCCTTTCGGGGTCGATTAAATAAGTACCAGTTACGCACTGGGGTCGATATAATCGACTTAATCCCTTTGTCTGTCCTTGTTTGTCCTCTCTGTGTTTGGCCCCTTGTGGGTAGTAATGAAATAGGTATTTCGCCTGTCGCTACGCTCTGAGTTCAAATTCTGCCGAGGTTGACTTTGCCTTTCATCTTTTCGGGGTCGATAAAATAAGTATCAGTTGAACACTGGAGTCAATGTAATCGACTCGCCACCTCCCCCAAAATGGCAGCCCTTGTCGCAAAATTTGAAACCACTATTATTATTTTCGCGGCGAACTGGCAGAAGCGTTAGCACGCCGGGTTAAAACATTTAGCGGTATTTCCTCTGTTCTTACGTTCTGAGTTCAAATTCCATCGAGTTCGACTTTGCCTTTCTTCCTTTCGGGGTTGATAAATTAAGTATCAAAGAAACACTGGGGTTTATGTAATCGACTAGTTCTCCCGCCCCTAAAGAAAATTCGAGCCTTGTACCTTTAGTAGAAAGGATTATTATTATTATTATTATTCTTATTACTTTATTTTTCTTCTTTCAAATTTGCTTCCATTTCTTGCCGAGTGTCTTCCCGACTCCTAGGGCAAAGAAACTCATAGTATACATTGGTAGGCCATTAAACCAAACTCAGTAGTTCGTTCATTTAAAAAAATTTTTTTTTTTAAAGTTAAATTAAAATACATGAGCAGCAACAGTTCTCACATCGACAATGCTCTTCTCAATACGTGTGATGTACCAGTTAAGACAATCTTTTGCACTTCTTGCAGGGATGGTAAGCCAGGGATCATTCTCATATAATTTTCGGTTCCCTTCTTGATCATTCCTAGTGCTCCTACGATCACTGGTATTGTAACCGCCTTGAGATGCCACATTTTCTCAATTTCAATGAGTAGGTCTTTATATTTTCTGAGCTTGTCAAACTCTTTCGCTGAGATATTATGATCACAAGGGATGCTCATGTCGATCAATAAGCAAACGTTATTGTTTTGGTCTTTCACAACAATATCTGGTTTATTGGCCTTGATGGTTCGGTCTGTATGTACTGGAAAGTCCCACAGAATGGTTACATTTTCTCCTTCAGTTACAGCCTCAGGGTGGTGATTATACCACTTGTCGGCAGTTTTGATATTGTAATGCCGACTTATTAGCCAGTGTAGATATTGGCCAACTCTGTCATGTCTTAATTTATACTCCACTGGTGCTAAGACTTTACATCCAGAGATTAGGTGGTCCACTGTTTCAATCATGTCGTTGCAGAATCGGCATTTTGGGTCTGCTCCATTTTTCATCACATTGGCCTGGTAGTTCCGGGTTAATAGGCTTTGATCTTGAGCAGCCAGGATGAAACCTTCGCTCTCTGCTTTTAGCCCTGAGCTCCGTAGCCACTGATGGGTTTGCTTCTGGTCAACATCAGCTTGTTTGCTGCGGGTCACATATTTGCCGTGCAGAGGTTTCTCCTCCCACCTATCAGCCAATTGCTCGTGCGCTTTTTTCATTGCCATCATTTTCACCTTCTTTGCAACAATAGTTGCCGTACTTCCCTCGGGTTGTTCAGTTTGGGTATCCTGCACGAGATCAATAGCAAATTTTTTGCTTTCCTTGATGATAGAATGAAGCTTCTTTCGTCTCTCGTGATTTTCCACGAGCTTTAGCATCCAGTCATTCGATATTTCAAGATATTTGGCCAGTCCAATTGTGATTGTTTTGTAAGCTAGTTCAAATTGGATCAGGCCTCGACCTCCTTGGGCTCTGGGACGGTAAAGGCGATCTACGTCTGCCTTTGGGTGGTGCATCCTATTACAACTCAGCAGCTTGCGTATTTTTCTATCTATATTCTTTACTTCACTCATATTCCAGTTCAACACATTGTAGCTATAAGTAACAACTGGAACTGCTAAGGAATTTATAGCTAACACCTTGTTACGTGCATTTAGTTCAGATTTCAGGACTGCACGAACTCTCCTATAACATTCCTTCCTGATTTTCTCTTTCATGCTTGCATGCTGAATACCAGAGCCTTCATTTATCCCTAAATATTTGTATGTTTGTTCTTGCTCAAGCTCTCTTATGACTGTGTCAACATCTAACACGACTGAATTTGTGGTCTTCACTTTCCCTTTCTGGAAAGTGGCCTTGGCACACTTCCCAAGTCCAAACTCCATCCCGATGTCATCGCTGAATGCTCTCACGGTGCGCAATAGGCCTTCAAGTTCATTATTGTCTTTACCATAAAGTTTTAAGTCATCCATATAAAATAGATGGCTTATTTTTTTATTGGCAATTTTATACCCATACTCTGTTCTGTTTAATTCACTTGTAAGGGGTATTAGGGCTATGCAGAATATTAAAGGTGAAAGTGAGTCACCTTGAAAAATTCCGCAGTTGATGTTTATATTTTCTGAGGCAAGTACTCCATTAGAGTGGTATAGTTGGAGATTCGTATTCCACAACGACATATTGTGCTTCAGGAAGTTTGAAATCACAGGGGAAATTTTGAAGATGTCCAGCGATCTCAAGATCCATGGATGCGGTATACTGTCGAAGGCCTTTTTATAGTCAATCCATGCGGTGCTGAGATTTCTGCGCTTGTTGTGACAGTTCTCAAGGATCATACGATTGATTAGCAGTTGATCTTTGCATCCGTAAGAGCCTCGGCGGCACCCTTTTTGTTCAATGGGGAAAATATCGTTCTTCTCCATGAATGCATATGTTTTCTCTTCCAGGATAGATGTTAGGATTTTATACGTGGTGGATAGACAGGTTATAGGCCGATAGTTTTTTGGAAGGTTGGTTTCGTTATTCTTTGGGAGTAGGTAAGTAATGCCACTTGCTAACCATTCAGGTGTTTTCCATTGATCAGCTGAACTAGCTTACCGTGTGCGCATGGGAGCGATGCGAGCCAGAAATTCGGCACCCTATCTTTACCGGGGGATTTCCAATTATGGGCCTTCGTGAGTGCCTTTCTTAGGTCTGCTATTGGGATGTCTTCCCATGCTTGTCGTTGTAAATTTTGGTAGGATCCTTCAGTTTGTATAATCCAGTCTGCATTTATGTTGTACGTCTTCTTGTCACTCCAAATCCTTTTCCAAAAGTTTTGAACTTCTTCCATGGGAGGGGGGGGTCTTTAATGGTTACTTTCTCCTTCCCTATTTCTCTGTAGAATTTTTTGGCATTGGATGTGAACAGCTTATTTTGCTTGTAAAACTTGTTTCTCTTCTCAAATCTTCGTATTCTTTGGGCTTTTGCTTGGACTTTTTGTTTCAGCGTTTCTTTTATTGATATCAGTTCTTCTCTTGGTGAGGATCCAAATTTTCTCTTCATCTTTCTTCCTGTTCTGGATCTTACATCATTTCCACATATTAGTTCATTTAATATTGATATTTCCCCTCTCATAAATTCAATCTCTTTTTCAATTTTACTTCTCCAGGTTTGATTTCTTCCCAGGTTTGGTTTTCTTTGTTTTTTCGGGGGCATACAGCTGGTTTCAATTGCCCTAGCAGAAGCGTAAATAATTTCATTTAACTCAGTAAAATCAGGTTTTAATTCTCGTATTATTTCATTTGTTACATAGTTGCCAATTTGGATTTGTTTTTTATTTTGGTTTGTATTTGAGAGTTTATGAAGTGGTTCTCTATCATTCATACTTGTATGTCTTACAACTTCAAGCGTATTCAGGATTTTCTGCCTCATTTCTGCCATAGACTCTCTGTGTTCTTCAGCAAATGCGAGATCTTCAGTTACTGTTGTTTTTTCGTTTTCCTGGCTATCTTTAACAGGTACAATAGAATTTCTTGTATCTTCAGGCCTTTGCGTACTTTGGTCAGATGGCAGTCTTTCAATTAAGCCTCGTGGCGGGATATACTGTTCATCTGATTCTTCATTTCCTTTGTGTCTTATATTTATGTCATTTTCCGTTGCGTGCTTGATCGCGCTTATTTCACTGTCTGTGAGTCTGTTATTTCTAAAGATATCCCTCCTCACATTTGCTAATTTGTTCTCGTCCAAATAGGGCCTACTGTCTTGATTCCGTGTTCTCCATATACTGTAAGAGTTTGCGGTGTGTCTCTCTTGAGATGGCCTACCTAATGCATAGTAATAAGCGTATATTACTTCTTTATACTCTTCTCGGGTCCATTTGTTCCGCTTACATTTTTCTTTCTGTGGTGGTTGTGGTGGTGAACTTGGAGGGCTCGAGTTGGGGGATTTCCCGTTCAAGTGACCATCCATGTCCGTATTCGGAGAAGAGTTTGTGCCAGTTGATGAATTTTCGATCCCAGGCTGGCTCTTCCCTGGGGGACGCGCTTCCAGATTAACCATAGGACAAGCGATTTGGTATACTGATTTAGTTTTCCTTTCAGTTTCCAAAAACATTTTGGTGCTACGATAATGTTATCATTTTTTAGCTTTGATTGGCTCGTGGGGAGACGGCCATCATTGTCGTTACAATTATAATCGTACCATTATAGCATCCGTAGTCGGCTTATTATTGTTATTATCATCACCATTACCATCACTATCATCATTATCACCACCATTACCATCATCATTATCACCATCACCATCACCACCATCATCATCAATGATATTGTTTTATGTGTAGTCACAGCAGTATCTTATTATTGTTATTTTTGTTTTTTTATCATTATCACCATCACAGTAGTGTCTGTCTGTCTCGTTGGCTGGCTTGGTGGTTGGCTGGCTGACTGTCTTCAACACCAGAGTTCTTGCCTGTCAAATAATACTTTCTTTGTGTTGGTTGAACTCTTTGAGTGTGTGTGTGTGTAGATAGATAGATAGATTATCAGTACTATTACTATCATTATTATCATCATCACCATCACCATCAGTGATATTTTTTTCTTTTTTTTTTTTTTTAGGTGGGGTCCTATCGGTCAAAAAAAGTTCAGATGTTTACTACTATTAGGCTTAAGAAAAATTAAGGAAGGGCTGTTCTGTATTGTTTGTGAATAGAGAAGTTGTGTTCGACCAGAGAGAATCTTATTATTATTATTATTATTATTATTATTATTATTATTATTATTATTATTATTATTATTATTATTATTATTGTTGTTATTATTGTTGTTGTTGTTGTTGTTATTGTTGTTGTTATTTTTCTTTTTATCTCAGGTTTTGTTGTAACTCTTGGAGTCTTTCATGCATAGCGGGCTTGATATCTGCAGCTATCCCTTCTTTTCAACTATTTAATACTTTTCTGATTATTTTGACCGTGTCAAGGAAGCAAACATTTTGTAACAGTTCTACTGGACATTTTTTTCCGATTATTTTTATATTCTTCTTGGTGCTTTTTGGTACTGTCCCCTAGGACCCAACAATCATTGGCACCGTGTTCATCTTCATTTTCCATAGCCGGGCTATTTCGTACTTAAGAGGGTTGTATTTATCTTTCTTTTTTGTATTCTTTCTTGACTATTCGTGGGTCGAAGGTGTACGCAGCATCTATTATATACCACATGTAGTGCATCTTGTCGACTACCACTAGGTCAGGTCAATTATGCTCTAGCACCTCATCTGTTTGGATTGGGCAATCCCAGGGGAATTTGCAAGTCCCCGACTCCGTCACTCTCCGCGGTTTGTGCTCATACAACATCATGCCCCTCTCTAGCCCTTACTTACTGCCCAATTTCCAATGTATTATTTTTATTATTATTCTGGTTTGGCTTTTTGTGGATAGCGGGTTACTAGGTATCCACAAGTTTTCAGCAGTCTTTCTAGTACTTAGAACCATCCTGATAATCCCTGCTGTCCCTAAGAGACAAACTTACTGTTAGAGCTCTGACGGGTAGTCCATTTCAATTTCTTTCAGCCATTTGTCTATATCTTAGCTTACTGTTCCCAACGCACTAATTTTTACAGGCACGACATTTACTGTTCACATGCTCCAAATTCTCCCTACTTCAAACTTTAAGGGATTGTATTTTTATTATCTTTCTTCCTCTTTCTTTACGATCCTTGAATCAAACGGGCATGATGAGTCGATAAGCAACTTTACTTTGCCTTATCCACAATCGTTTATTATTATTATTATTATTATTATTATTATTATTATTATTATTATTATTATTATTATTATTATTATTATTATTATTTAATGCTGGAGATGCACTACAGTGCCAGCTGTTCACTACCAGTGAACTAAGGTAACACCTTTTTGTTTTTCGAGCACCATCCAGAGTATTCGAGCGGTTCCAAGCAGTGCTATTTTCTGCAAGTGCTCCAACCTTATTGCAGCCCTTATTTGTTCCATGTACTTCTCAAGATTTTTACTCACTGTTTCCAGCGCTCCGACAATTATTGGTACTACTGCCACGTTTTTCCTCGACGACAACTGCTTAAACTACCAAGCTAACCTGTCATATCTATCGACTTTTCATTTTTCCTTATTGCAAACCTCGTTGTCAACTGGGCGTGTTATATCTATGATCCAGCATCGTTTGCTTTCTTTCTCAATTAACACTATGTCTGGTTTCTTATTCTTTTTTGTATAATGATTTTTTTTACTTTGTGTGGATTTCTATCAAACGTGTTAAAAGTTTACGCATATTTTTACATATAATTAGTTGTGGTTGCTAAGCAAGCTACTTACCACACACCCACTCCTGCGCCTATATATATATATATATACTTCTACTGCATGGCGCATGGCTCAGTGGTTAGAGCGTCGAGCTTACGATCGTGAGGTTGTGAGCTCGAATCCCGGACCGGGCTGCGTGTTGTGTTTTTGGACAAGGCACTTTATTTCACGTTGCTCCAGTTCACTCAGCTGTAGAAATGAGTTGCGACGTCACTGGTGCCAAGCTGTATCGACCTTTGTCTTTCCCTTGGATAACACTGGTGGCGTGGAGAGGGGAGGCTGGTATGCATGGGCGACTGCTGGTCTTCCATAAAACAACCTTGCCCGGACTTGTGTCTAGGAGGGTAACTTTCTAGGTGCAATCACATGGTCATTCATGACCGAAGGGGGTCTTTACCCTTTTACTGCATGTGTCGGAAATTCTGTCTGTGGGTGTGTTTGTGGAATTGTTAGCTAACTCCTCCTACATCGTTTGATCGATTTTGATGAAACTTAATATGTGAGTAAAATTCATGTTTGGAAACTTCATGGCATACTCAGATTGTTGAAAAAAAATCGATAATAGACTGCCTGGAAGGGATCCTTATATATAGCCAAGGGAAATAGCCCATCCATTTTCCTAAATTACTTGGTATAAATCAAATTGAGTATGCCTATTTCTTAGTATTTGAACTATTAGAGTTATTTTCGTAATTTATCCAGTACAACACTTAAACAAGTAAATAACATTTTCCTAAATAATAGATCCACTTATTTCACTTAGTGACTTATTCACGAATATACCAACACTAGCGCCCCTAATGGGAACGCACAAAGGCCCTTTTCAGAGTTATTATCTTTGAATTGTTATTATCTCATATCTGATTAGCCTGTTATTACGTAACCTGCTTCACGATTTTAGCATAATACCTTTTTAAGTATTTCCTCCTATGTTCTATATACTCTGGGAACGCATTAAAGCCCTTATCGGGCCTAATTTATTTGAATTCAAACTATCGGGTAACTAGTTTCATGTTATTGTATAAGTGACTTCACAATTTGGGTATTCATAACTTATTGGGAATTCCTAAAAACAAGATCTTGTGTAAGATAGTTTGGTATTCTCTGTAAATGCACAAAAATCATTTTAAGGGCGACATACTTTGTATTGTTGTTATTGGATTAGCAAAACAATTATGAGAACGAAACCAAGGGTAAAGCCCCGGTTTTCCCGGGAATTCCCGGGTACGTCAGGTAGTATATATATATATATATATATATATTAATAAATAAAATAAAACATATGCATATATATAAATATATATGTACGTACCTACCTCTACATGTACATATACACGCATATATGAGTACAGGACACCAAAAAGGACGTCGAACACAATGAGAAACGAAAACATAGACACAAACCAAAGGAACTGGACGTTTATTTAAAAACAGCAAAAAAAAAATAGAATACAGGACAATTAACACAAAGAAAAAAACCCTTCTTCAGTCGCTAAAGCTTTCATCTACTCTACGTTTCGAAGGATAAAAGCGAGACGTATCTTCGACAAGAAAACTTTCCTTCCTGCGAAAAGCAAATCAATTAAAATTCTGAGATCTTTTCGCAGAGGGGTAAAAAATAGTAACAACAGGACAGTAACGACAGTGCAAATTGTAAACAGTATAAGACAGGACAAGGAAAACAAGATAAGAAGGGCTGTTGACGCCGAACGAAAAAAAGTATTGGAAACGCAGAATTTTTTATGGACGACGAGTGGAGGAAAAAGAGTGTCGTCCATTACCTTGAAAGAGCCAGGCGAGAGAGACAGCAGCGGAAGTGACGTCGCGAGTGAACGACGGGAAGGCGGAAGTCACGTCGCGGGTGAACGACGGAAAGGGGGGAGGAGGAGCAAGAGAAAGGGAGAGGAGAAGGGGAATGGCTGCGAGGAAACCATGAAGAATTGAGAGGGGGAGAGAGAGAGTGAAGAATGAGAGAGAGGAAGAGACAGGTTAAGTAGAGGAAAAGGAAAACAAAGAATGAAGGCTGAGAAAGGGATGGGAAAGAAAGGTTAAGAGTGCGCGTGAGAGTTAATATCCAGAACAAAAACTTGATATAAAGAACAATCTTAATTAAGGGGGTGCGTGCGTTTCATCATATAATATATTAATAAATAAAATAAAACATATGCATATATATAAACATATATGTACGTACCTACCTCTACATGTACATATACACGCATATATGAGTACAGGACACCAAAAAGGACGTCGAACACAATGAGAAACGAAAACATAGACACAAACCAAAGGAACTGGACATTTATTTAAAAACAGCAATATATATATATATATATATATATATATATATATGTTACCACTTGATATGAAAATTATGTATTAATGGAAAACGTCTATTAATGGCTGATGAGTGCTCAGCATTTTAAAACTGTTGTAATACTTACAACATTTAATAAAATGATGTAGTGCGAAACGATCGTACCAAATTACCGGAGTTATTCTTGTTGCTTATTTTGAGTATATATATATATATATATATATATATATATATATATATACATTTACATATGTATTCTCTGTGTGTGTTTGTGTGCGAGTAGATTCTGGCTAGTGAGAAAAAGAGGAGAGAGCAGTGCATTAATGTCCTTCGGAGTACCCTCAGAAATATGTGCCATTGTTTGATACGGTTTATGTTCACTTGAAACTCTCTAAGACGACATCTACAAAAAAGATGTGATCGGGAAAGAACGTACAGTATGGAGGACAACAGAAGAAAAAGTATATGTATGTATCGAGTTGACTTGAATGGAAGAAGTATACCTCTTGGTAGTTCAGAGTAGCAGAGACCGTTGTAGATGCGGTTGATGTAGGTATACATAAAGTGTAATTCCATCAACGGTTATTATGACATACATGGTATTTAATGCATTGTTTATAGGTGAAACTGGCTGATAGTCGACAGGCTGTTCTACACAGCGTTGTCTTCCCCAAATTTGTGTCCCGCATTTTTAACCCATCATACTTCTCCAGCTGCCATACTACTATCCTCGTCATCACCTTAATCAGCAGTAGCACCACAACCACCACCACCACCACCACTATCATCACCTCTTTGCCTTGTGATTATTCGACTGTCATAGAGAGAACTTCGTGAACGAAGTCTCATTTTAAAACTTGGCATATTCCTCACCCGTTGCATTGCCATCATAGCAAAATTTCATTAACCGACCTCACGCGCTCATCTGTATGTGCCAGTACACACACACACACACACACACCACACACACACACACACACACACAACACACACACACACACACACACACACACACACACACACACACACACACACACACACACACATACTATTGT
Organism: Octopus sinensis; assembly: GCF_006345805.1. NCBI lineage: Eukaryota > Metazoa > Mollusca > Cephalopoda > Octopoda > Octopodidae > Octopus > Octopus sinensis. The sequence goes on along the minus strand of NC_042997.1, from coordinate 139,182,581 downwards.
GTCTTCCCCACGCGTCACATATATATTCACGCCGAGAAACGCACACATACCAACGTTTCTGCTACTGCAGCTGCTGTTGGTGCTGCCGGTGCTGGTCCTGGTGCTGGTGCTGCTGCTTACCAATGAAATGAAGATCAATAAGATACTGAGGTATATCATATCGATTATTTTAAACGATCTAGTGTCTCGACCAAACAAATATTATTGATTTGATTTTTACATAGTCATAAAAGTTCATAGGTACAAGCTGAACGTGATTCTATGACGTTGATACACTGTCAGGGACCTTAGCAGAGCAAGATGTGGAATAGGTTTGTAATTAAAACAAACGAAGACAGTCACTACAAATGGTATGGCACTGGGGACCTATATTGACATGGATCAGGTAAGAAATCTGATGACCTCTATGGATCAAATTCTGACAGCGAATTTGAATGAAAAAAGTGTACTCTTCAGTTCCAATCTTGGTTAGATCTGAAACAGTTAACCTTAGAAGTGCATGTTCTGGTGTCATTTTAAAATGAAGACTAAAACATTTTACGATTGACGGTCAAGAAAAGCTCTGTTGTTGTGTTGGTGAAAGTAAATATTCTAGTTTTTGTCGTAGATTATCCCTAGCCAACTCTGCTACTGAAGCACGCCCTCTACACAAGATAGCAGATCAGCTTTAAGGAATCATTTAAATGTCATTTGGACACTTTAAATAAAAAATTTTTCATTAAACATGGCAGGTGACTACGTAGAAGTTCCTTTAATGACTTGTCACTTCAATCAAAACCGGATTTAGAATCGGTAAGACCAACTGCGACCTGCGGGACGTTCTGAATGGCATACCTAACAAAAAAAATCACCTTGAATATTTTTAGTAGTGCAACACGGCTGATGATGAGGCATGTCTCATGCACCCCGCTTCTTGAAAAAGTGGCTAATGCCATCCTTTAAATCTATATAAAATTTGGAAGCCATTTGATAAAAACTTACAGTAGATGGTTACACAAAAATATTTCGTTTGATTATATTGAGGCCTTTGTGGATTGTGAAGTTCTAAGCTATAATTTGTTTATTTTATGCCTATATCCAGTACTGACTACGATATAGTTAGATATTATGATGATATAACTGAACTAGCTGGCGTTTTGTGTCCTTGAGCAAGACACTTTATTCCAGACTGCGTCAGCCTATTAAGCTGATATAACCCTAACTCCTTCCAGTTATTACATTATGGACGCTTTGCTATGTCAAGTATAGGAAGGCCGAAAGGGTTTCTATGCTGGTGGCTAGATGGGTATCTATATCAATTAGTGAAAATATGTTACATGTTATCAAGTTTTATTCGCTTGTGAGTAACAGCTATTTTAGTTATGGGTAACAAGTTAGCAAAATGCAGTGCAATAACAGAAACGGTAGAGTGGTTAATTGAATGCTTTATTTTTCTTGACTCTCGTCTCCCTATGCTTCATAGCTGTAGAGAAGACCCAGAAGACCTAAACATCTAATGATGAGAGAATTTAGAATTGAAGCTGTTGTCTTTGTTTCTCAAATTAACCCCACCTTACATATCAATTTGGCCTGATCGAGCAAATTTATGATCAAAGGCATTCCAGTAGTTGCCATCCCGTTATTTTAGAAGCAAGCAGGACTACATTATCTAATGTTTTCTTTATTTATATAATATATATGTAAGACTGGAAGGAGCGATTTGAGGAAGTTTGACTAATATTGGTTTCAAATTTTGGCACAAAGCCAGCTAGTTCGGAGAAGAGGGTAAGTCAATTACATGGACTATAGCGCTCAACTGGTACTTATTTTCTCGTCCCCGATAGAATCTAAGGCGAAGTCAACCTCGGCGGAATTTGAACTTAGGACATAAAGATGGAGGAAGTGGCGCTTGTAATGCATATCGAGTGCGAAGTGCACTGAATAACCAACTGGAGGAGGCGTCCTTCTGGGGTCAAAACAGCAATATCGTCTGTTCTTATAGAATAATCACGCTGAACTGCAGATAAACATTACTTCTCAGTATTAATAAATACTGCTTTCATCACTAATAAAGATTTTCTTAACGAATGAAAGTTATAAATATATATATATATGATAGATCGTTAGCCACTACACACATTTTTCTCTCTCCTTGTTTTCTCTGTCCCTTTCTGTAGAAGAGCATAGACTCGAAACGTAAAAGACTTTTTCTATTCCTGAGCGTTATACTAATACATCTGTTTGTTTTGTACACTACCTGTCTTCGTCTTTTGTTGTTTTTTTCGTAAATTCTCCCTACATATATATATATATATATATATATATATATATATATATATATATATATTGTTATTAATCCATACAAAGAAAGAGAAGAAAATGTACACAGAGTAAATTAGAATTAATACACTTGACTGGTTTCACATTAGATTTTCAAAAGTGTATAGTGTAAGTTGTTGTGTCATGAATTGTGCTTATTCTGGTTGTTATAAAAGCCGTTTGTGTTTAAAGTAGGATTGTGGTTCAGGACACTATTTGCCAACGTACAAATTAATTGGTCAACGTTCATGTATTACATTCACGAGACAGTTATATGAGAAGGTCACACCAGTAAAAATGTTATTTTAGCAAATTCTTCATTATTTTCAAAATTAATTGAAACAAACGCAGTGGGTTTCAAAAGATACATGCTTACAAAAGGGTTCAGAAGAAAAGGGAATACTTTAGATAAGTCTTGTCTTTAATGAGACTATATGAAAGTATGGTGCAGGCGCGTGACTTTGTGGTTAGGGTATTCCGTTCATGGTCGAAAGGTCGTGAGTTCGATTTTCGGTGGTGTGTTGTATCATTGAGCATGACACTTTATTTCATTCTGCTCCAGTTCACTCAGCTGGAAAAAAAAATGAGCAGTACTTGTATTTCAAGGGGCTAACCTTGTCACATTCAGTGTCACGCTGAATCTCCCTAAGAACGAAGTTAAGGGTGCGCGAGTCTGTAGAGTGCTCAGCCACTTGCACATTAATTTCCTGAGCAGGCTGTTCGGTTGATCGTATCAACTGGAACACTCGTCGTCGGAACAGACGTAGTGTCATCGACGTAAAGATGAGATTTTGATGGCTGTCCTTTCAAACACTCGTGTAATTCTTCACAGCTTGGAGGCGACCAGTTCTGTATTGCTTAATCACAACAATTAAGTTGAGGCTTACCAGGAACAAAATCTTGGAGATGTTTCCGCACTATTTTCAGGAATCTAGACAAAGCAGCTTGATAAATTGAGTATACTTGATTAGATATATTTCTCCTGGACCGATAGCAGTATTAAATAACAATGGCATTGATGTATAATTTACTTGGTTATGGGTAGTGACATCCAATATAAACTCACCTGGACAAAACTCAACATCGGTTTTTTTCTTCAACGTTGGGTGTCTTTTTGTTAGGTTCCCTCAAAATACACTAGTAGACATTCTACAATAATTAAACTGTGGCGTAAGTAAGTTAACGAGGTGTGGTTTTGTGACGCGGAACAAAGCAGGCCTTGCCGTCCACTTAAGAGAACACGTATTAAATGATCCACAAGCACTCAAACAAACTGAGTCCTCAACTCGTTCCATTTGACAAAAGGTTTGCAAGGCACCAACAGACCTCAAGAGACATGCGTTTCTATAAATCATGATTACGGCTTTATCTATCTATCTATCTATCTATCTATCTATCTATCTATCTATCTATCTATCTATCTATCTATCTATCTATCTATCTATATTTATATGTATATATGCATGTACGTATGTATCGGCACATTATTAAAAATCGGATTGTTTGGAGGCAAGCGGACAGATATGAAGGCGTGCTCCTGTGTCAAATGTCGCCATCAGATCACCGTTTTTTTCGTATCCTAACTCCAGCTGACATGAGACTTCCACATACACAAAAAGAGTGGAGAAAATTTGTGGTCTAGGATAATTTGCATAATCCAAACAAGAATGCCTTTGTTTAAATGGGGCAGTTAGTTAGCGATCATGGACTGTAGATATATTGGCTAGGGTTGCTTCTTTAATAAGCATATCCTGTCGGAAAGATCCTGGGTTGTCTAGATGCATGTATTCAGCCCGGTTCTACGGATTGCAGTGGCTGTTCTACCGCTGAAATTACTACATATAGTATTCAATACACTTTTAGTAGTCATTATTGTCTATATTCATGCTACTGGTCACTCTGAGTTACTTCTTTTAGTTTATTGATCAATATCATTTAAAGACATTAAAGATGCAGACCTGAATGTCAGGAACATGCAGATTAAAACGACAATCCCTATAAAATCCGAGATCAACAGCCAATAGGAATTGCAGGAAGTATCTTGGTTAATCTACCCACTCACATATGACCCCGTGGAACACAAGATGCAGCCCCCACTTAGTTTTTGTACTTAACATACTCTCGGATTTCCTATCCAGTATTCGAACAATGAATCCTTACAAGCAACCCCATTATCTCCTACACTTCACCCCCACACAATGGTTATCGTATCGCACAGAATATAGATCTGAGGTATTAATATGCATACATACATACATACATACATACATACATACATACATACATACATACATACATACATACAAACATAAAAACACACATATATGCATAGCATGTGTGTGTTGTGTGAGTGAGTGCGCATGTGTATGTGTATGAGTGCTGTTTTAAAATTTATCCGGGTTTCTTTCCACCCCCACCGCCCCCACACACACATCGTATTTAATTTGTCTGAATTGCAGCGACATGTTGGATTTGTGTAATATGAAAATTTACTGTTTGCGCTAACCTAGTTTCCGTGTACTTTTATGGCAGTACTTCTAAAGGCATTCCAATCTGCCATAGTTGTTACCCAGACTGTCAATTGTACTTGCAAACACATGTTGATATTTAATGTACATACAACCATTTGTAAACTTTTACGTTAGACGCAATGGTAAACAGTAGATCATAATATTCGATATTGACACCCTGCCAGGCAATAAATAGACAATAACAAAAAGAATGAGTAAATAACAAATAAATATCTCCTGTAGTTATGCTTTGAAATGGCCGGATATATGTACGAGGAATTGTGCAATATTATTTAATTCACTTAGTTTTATGTTTACACACTTCTATCGCCTTCAAAGTAATGCATCGATCCAGGCGCATTCTCCACTATTCGAAGCAGTGCTGAAACTCTTGCGAAGTGATATCTTTGAATGCCTCCGTCGTTTTTTTATCTTCTCCTCTTACACATCTCCAAATTCCACAGCACCAGCTTTCGTCACCAGTGAGGACCTTCGAAAAAGGGTCTGGGATCAACTTCCAACTGTTATTTCAATTCACGACACGCATTCAGTCATGACTACATTTGATCTTCCGTAAGCATGCGAGGCTCAAATTTTGCTGTAACTCTTTTCAATCGCAATTCCTCGCTCAAAATTCGTCGGCAGGAGCTCCAGGACACACCAGTCATATCAACAAGTTCGTCAATTATTCAGTGATGGTCCTCCAAGATAATTTCAGGAATTTTCATGATGTTTGCATTCGTTCGGGAGGGCGATGGTTGTCCTGAATGAGGTTGGTCTTCAAGCGACAAGTGACTATTCTTAAAGCGTGGAAACCACTCGTAAACTTATTTTTTGCTCTTTGTAGCTTCCTTGTAAGCTGTTTGAAGCATGACAACTGTTTCGGCTGCTGTCTTCCCCAGTAGAAGACAGAATTTCACACAAGCACGCTGTTCCTTCGTTTCAGCCAAATGAGGATCTAGGTCGACAGACTGATGCCTGAGGATCGCATTAAGTGGCTTCTAGCGGCGGAAGCCATAACTCTCACGGGTGTTCCCACAGAGAACCCCCTCGTGTAGTTCTATGGTTCTATGGCTGAATGGTTCTACTTTGTTTTTGTGTAAGGGTTTAACCTGCATGAAGGTTTTTGCTTTCATGACCACCAGTAAAGTCTATGTGGCTGATTTTCTTCTTTGAGAATACGACGACTGCAGAAAAGCTATGGACAAAGGAAATAAATGATTTTCTTATGAACTTCATTAGCTTACAACTGTTTCTGCTATAAGATGCAATTCACTTATAGTTAAGTGTTTGTGTATCACCCTATAGCTTCACCGAAGCTTCAAATATGAAGTGTAATTTATTTCGTAAAATATTTACACGTATGTATATACATATAAAAGCATTACCAATGAATAAACACACATATATGTAGGAAATGAAATTCATCAGAAGGGTGTGTGCGTGCATACGTTTTTTTTTTTGATCTGTGAGTTTAACTAAAGTTCTTCTTGAGAGAGTTCAGGACGGTTGCTAACAAAGCAAGAATACATTTTGTGTTAAGAAATTTCTCAATGTTTGTAAATATATGGCTGAGTTGGTGTATTGGTTGAACTGCCGATACATACACCCAAGTATGTGCAACTATTCACATAAGAATCCTTTGTGTGTATATTATCTGTCAACACCTATTTTGATCCTCTTCCCACTCCCTCTGTCAACACACAGTGACGCACACAAGTTAATGCCAACATCATTTGGGCAATGTTGTCGGAATATTTTCCACAGCATACATGTGCTATAACGCTTCAGTCGGCGTTGGAGGGAATAAAGTTTGAATTTCTCAAGCCGTTCCCAATAACCAAGACTGTCATGTCGTCTTATCTTTTTGTGACTGATCTCTGGGGTGCTTCAATTTTAATAATATTTTGTTTCGTGAAGGAGGATCATAGCGGACAACAGTATTCAAAGTGATGACAGACAAAGATAGAGAAAACAAGGATAATCGTATGAGCATCTCTAAACTGGAAGGTCCGGTGGATCCAGGGGCACGCCCTACGGGCTATGTCAACTTTGCTATTTATGTGAGCCCTCTAGCTTAAGTTATGGTCGAAAGTTACTCTGAAGTTGTGTTTGATGCTACGGGGTTCTCGCTCGAGAGAAGAACGTATGGTAGTGTAAGTGCAACCTCTTTACCGACGTGGATTAATTTGAATTCATTTTTATTAAGCAGCATATTGTGATTTTCCGCAGTAATCAGAACAGATTGGATATTTGTCTGGTCTCCTAACCTGTCGATGACCTTCAAAAGCTTCGAGTCATCGGCGAAAATTCTAATGCTGTTGTGCTTGATGACGTCAATGTAAATAGCGAAAAGGAGTGGGGCCAATGCAGTGTCTTGTAGGACTCCACTGATGACTTGCTGAGTATGATCGAACATCACACATCACCAAATGCTGTGCTCTGTTCACTAGAAAACATTCAATCTACTTTAATACTTTCACTCGGACTCCAACGTCGATGGTTTCTCTCACAGGACCTTGTGGTCAACCTTGTTGAAAGCGTTGCTGCAGTCGAGATATATGACATCTGCATTGGAGCCCTCTCCCAAGACCTTTAAAATATTAGAGTGACACAAAAGCTGCGTTAGAGAGACTATGCCATTGCAGAAACCATACTTGTAGGAAATAAGTAGGCTAATACTTTCTAGCAAGTGAGTTACTCGAGATGCTATGATATCCAGGGCGCCAAATGATATGTCGTCTAGCAATCAGATTACAAGCATAGGATCAACTAACATGTCTTACGCAATTTGGAATGAAGAAATACTTTCTCATCTTTAACTTGAGGCATCGCCTCGAAGAATTTTTTAGTGGAACGAATCGACGCCAGTGCTTGCTTTTTTAAAGCCTGGTACTTATCTTACTCTATCGGTCTCTTTTGCCGAACCGGTATGTAAAGGGGACGTAAACACACCAACGCCAGTTGTAAAAATGTAGTGGGGGGGAAAAACACAGGCACAAAGACACAAACACACACAGACAAACACAGACACAAAAACACACAGACACAGACAGACACACAGACACACACAGATACACACACACACAGACAAACACAGACACAAAAACACACATACACAGACACAGACAGACACACAGACAGACACACAGACACACACAGACACACACACAGACACGCACAGACACACATACACACAACAGGCTTCCTTTAGTTACCGTGTACGAAATCCACTCTCATGGCTTTGGTCAGCCCAGAGCTATTGTAGAAGACTGAATGCAGTGGAACTGAACCCCGAACCATGTGGTTGGGAAGTAAACGTCTTAATACACTTGCGTCTTACCACGCCTGCACCAGTAAAAAAAACAAAAAGAACGAATTATGAAGCATAGAACAAAAAAGAAAATATATATATAGCTGGATCTTGAATTGAGAACACCTACATTTTTCTAATTTGTGCATTGGGAAAGTCTTGAAATGGTTAATAAAAATGATTTCTTTAAATAATAATGGAGTGGTAATCAGCGAGTGCGGTGAATTTCCAAAAAGTAATATTGACTCCTTCTTCAACAATCAAAAATTTTTTTTTTCTTCCAACTTTTTGAAACGAAACGGAAGCCAATTTACATATTTTACCAAAATATGAATAATTACTTTCAGTAATTCCCTTTCGATCTAACTACCAGATAGTAAATGAAAAAAAAGAAAGACAAATGGAAATGTGTGTGTGTGTGTGTGTGTGTGGTGTGTGTGTGTGTGTGTGCGTGTATATATGTATATATGTATATTTTCTGCTTTAATTTCGATCAATGCTAATACCTTTATCGTCTCGCAGAGCGATAAAAGACAGGTTTATCGGTTAAATTTGTTGAGGGAAAGCTGGCTCCAATGAAAGAAAATATAGAATACTTCCACTAGATAACATCGTCACTTTGAACTCAATAACAATTCAATAAATATTTCTTTACCTTATTCACCACACATGTACTTTTACTGAACGGTGTACTTTTATGTTTAAAGCTGTCTGGAAAAAAGAAGGTTGATATGTAGTACAATGCAACTATTTAGCTTATATTCATTCAGTCATATGCACTAGCGCGTATAAAATCATAAATTAATTTCAATATGAGAATTATATTCGCTGTTAAGCCTCACTTGTGACATAATTGCTAACAAATTCTAACTTGGGCACACGGCCAATGATGGGCATCGCATTGAAGGGTTTTAAGTCGAACACATCGATCTCAGTATTTAATTTTTGCCTGGTATATATTGTCTCTTTGCCGAACCGCTAGCTTACGGGTGCGTAAACGAATTAGCACCTGTTCCCAAGCGTTGGTGGAAGAGAAAATCGAGCACGAAGATAGACATAATACAAAAACATATATACACACATATACATACATACATACATACTTACATACATACATACATACATAATACATATATCCACACATATACATACATACATACAAACATCTATCCCTCCCTCCCCCCTCCCTCCATCCATCCATCCAAATACAGACATGCATACATATGTACATACATACATATGTATATACATATGTACATACATACATACAAAAATACATGCACACATATACATACACACACATGCATACATGCATGCATACATACATACATACATACACACATATACATACATACAAACATCTACCCCTCCCTCCATCCCTCCCTCCATCCATCCATCCAAATACAGAATTACATACATACATGCATACATACATACATACATACATGCATGCATACATACATACATACATACATACATACATACATAAATACATGCATGCATACATACATACATTACATACATACATACATACATACATACATACATACATACATTCATACATACATACCATCCACATCATACATACATATATTCATACATGCATGCATACATACATAACATACATACATACATACATACATACATACATCATACATATACATACACATACATGTAACAACATTCATACATACATACATACATACATTCATACATACATAATTCATACATGCATGGATACATACATTTACATACATACATACATACATACATACATACATACATACATACATACATGCATACATGCATACATACATACATACATACATATACATGCCACTTCTGAAATACTTAATACATTACTAGAAGGTACTATACATGTGGGCAGATACCTGTGGAACGTGGAATGATGAGAGAGGTTCTCTATTTTGTTTTTACGAAATTTTGGGATGCCAATGTTGTCACTTCTGGACTCTAATCGCAATTTACTATTACTCTTTCAGGAAAATTCACTTTCACTTCTTTACCGCCGCAAACTGCATTTTGACTTAATTTAAAGCGCTCACATCAAACTACTGTCATAGCTGATATTTTTCGAACGATACTCGGCTTTCTTTCTTTCTTTCTTTCTTTCTTTCTTTCTTGCTTTTTCTTTCTTTCTTTCTTTCTTTCTTTCTTTCTTTCTTTCTTTCTTTCTTTCTTTCTTTCTTCCTTCCTTCCTTCCTTCCTTCCTTTCTTTCTTTCTTTCTTTCTTTCTTTCTTTCTTTCTTTCTTTCTTTCTTTCTTTCTTTCTGTCTGTCTTCCTTCCTTCCTTCCTTCTTTGTTTCCTTCCTTCCTTCCTTTCCTTCTTTCTTTCTTTTTTCTTTCTTTCTTTCTTCCTTCCTTCCTGCCTTCCTTTCTTTCTTTCTTTCTTTCTTTCTTTCTTTCTTCCTTCCTGCCTTCCTTCCTTCCTTCCTTTCTTTCTTTCTTTCTTTCTTTCTTTCTTCCTTTCTGTCTGTCTTCCTTCCTTCCTTCCTTCTTTGTTTCCTTCCTTCCTTCCTTTCCTTTCTTTCTTTCTTTCTTTCTTTCTTTCTTCCTTCCTTCCTGCCTTCCTTTCTTCCTTCCTTCCTTTCTTTCTTTCTTTCTTTCTTTCTTCCTTCCTTCCTTCCTTCCTTCCTTCCTTCTTCCTTCTTCCTTCCTTCCTTCCTTCCTTCCTTCCTTCCTTCCTTCCTTTCTTCTTTCTTTCTTTCTTTCTTTTTTCTTTCTTTCTTTCTTTCTTTCTTTCTTTCTTTCTTTTGAATTCCAAGCAATAACCAATGAGCTGTTATTTTAACAAATTAACTCTGTTTTCTTATTATCTGTTCCACCAGTTTTTCTCTCAAGAAATTCTAATCTCGCTCGCCCATGATAAACCCTCCTACTTCATTGCTAACAACTCGGCGCTGTTACTCCTCCTCCTCCAAATCATTCACAATTTATTTCTTCTGCTTCCACCGTTAATTGTATAGATCATTGTTCTTTACTTTGTTTTCACTCTCTCTGTCCATCTCTATATTTGCCTCCATATTATCCTCTCTTCGCCTCTTAGCTAACGCCTTATTAACATCAATCGTAATTAGCATTATATTTCAAAGCGTCAATACACACCTTACATTCAACAAATTCTACAAAAGATTAACATTTTTCCCATGAAAATTACATATTTTTTAAAACAATAGCATTTACTAATGCAGCATTATCATTTACGAATTCAACATTATCAGTAAGATGATTTAAATAATTAACTGCTTACAGTCCAACCATGTTCTATACGCTTAAATTAATCCCTTTGCTTCCTTTATTTTAAATTGGTCTCGCACGACAAATTCAAATTGGTCTCTGACGATAAAACCTCTGACGATAAACCGTTCTTGAACCATTATCTTCCTTCGCTTTTCTTCTCTACACTCCTATTTCTACCTTTCGCTTCCTCCCTTCTCTCTTCTCGGTTTCTTTTTCTCTCTCTTTATCTCTTTCTTTCATTCATTTCTCTCGTCCTCAACCATTAATTCATATATACAATATTTTCATTGATTTCTTATTTGTCTGAAGAATCAAAAGATATATCTACTGTAATCTTAGTTGCATTCAGTTTTTATAGTTATGTGTGTGTGTAGATATATAATATATATATATATATATATATATATATATATATATGCATATAGGGAACAGCGAACTCGAAGCAGGTAAAGCTATAAATATTGAGTGTACATATTGGATGGCACGCTATTATTTATAGTTGTATCAAGAAAGAATATTTCACGTTCTTTCGAAGTATCTAAATTATTATGACGTCAACAATATATATGTATATATAATATATATATATGATATATATATATATACATATTATATATATATTAATATATATTATATATTAGTATCGCCATACTAATATGGCATTCTTATAAAAATAGAAAAAAGCTGTCCGTTATTAGCTCCATGAGGCCATCGCCTTAAGTTAGCTATTTGATACACAAACTGTATCCATATAAAACTTCGAACAAGGGAGGTCAGTCGCTCCACACTACTTGACCGGCAGCTATTTTTTTTTTTAATATTTCTATTATTGAAAAACAAGTGGATGTATTCCACCGAAACTAGGTAAATAAAACCATCGAACAGAGATTGTCGGAAGCGACACCTACTGGCTGGCTACGCTGCATTGAAAAGGGGCAATACCCGAAACGCGTCTGTAGCTGCCGGTTCAAGTAGTGTGGAGCGACTGACTCCCTTGTTCGAAGGTTATATGGATACAGTTTGTGTATCAAATAGCTAACTTAAGGCGATAGCCTCATGGAGCTAATAAGCGGACAGCTTTTTTCTTATTTTATAAGAATGCCATATTAGTATGGCGAGATACTATATTTTCCGGGAACGCTGCCGCTGTTCTCTTTTAGAGAGACTTAGTTATTTTAATATTTCTATTATATATATATATATATATGTGTGTTTGTGTGTCTGTGTTTGTCCCCCCCCCCCACGACATCGCTTGACAACTGATGCTGGTGTGTTTACGTCCCTGTAACTTAGCGGTTCGGCAAAAGAGACCGATAGAATAAGTACTAGGGTTACAAAGAATAAGTCCTGGGGTCGATTTGCTCGACTGAAGGCGGTGCTCCCGCATGGCCGCAGTCAAATGACTGAAACAAGTAATATATATATATATATATATATATATATATAATACAATATAATATAATAAAATATTATATTATATAATATATTATATTATTCCGCTCTTTACGTCTTGACATACATTCTAGGCAGTGGTGGAGAATGTCTTAATTAGGCACTTGTAGTGTTTTCCTACAGCTTCTGTCATGGCTGACCTTCCTATGTTTGGTGAGCAAGTTCTACTGCAAAATCTGCAAGCAAGGAAGGTGCTGCAGGGTTGCTGTGTGCTGTCTTTCTTTCTTTGATGTTTTGCTTTGAGGGCGAGGATGTTTTCTTCCTCGAGCTGTTTGATTCCTTTACTAACTGAGGTTTTCTATGCTGTTCTGTCTTCAGCTAACTTTTCCCATGTCTTGGTGAGCCTGTTCGTATATGTGTCCTTAAATCTCAGCTTTGGTCGTCCTCTGGGTCTGCTACCCTAAGCTAACACACCATATAACAGCTGTTTGGGAATTCTGTTATCCATACGTTTCACATGTCCAAGCCGAGGAGGGTGCTCAGCATGCATGCTCCAGAAATCCTTATTTTGGTTTTCATTGTGTGCATCTTGTCCCATGTTCTTTTGCTGAGTCTACCAAAGCAGCTTTTCTATCCTGAAACATATTTCGTCGCCTAGGGAACCTGAGATAGAATTTTTTTACAACTTCCGAAGGCTTGTCTCCAGCATCATGTTGCTTTGAGTTGTGCGATTTTGTGTCAGAATGACGGTCTACTTAACTCTGATTACAAGTGCAAATGCTTTGCAGGCTTGCGAAAGTGCTCCATCATTGTATGTAGAGTCGACTCGCTGTGAGCAACCAGTGCCGCGTCATCTGCAAAGAGGTGATCTCTGATCAAAGTTGATTTAGTCTTGATTTTTGTTGAGGCATGCAAAATTAAAAAGGGACGCAAGTAACTTAAAATTTTGCTTTAGAACTCGTCTTTAGAACACAAGTCTCATGATCTTCATAGCTTATTAGGGATAAGCTCCATCTCAACCAACTCCACTTTTAAGCAAAGACACAAAGAATGGCTCTATGGCGCTAGACAACAACACAAAAATCAACGTAAAACTATTTAAGCAGTATTCTATTATTTCTTTAGGAAAATTCAGGTCTTTGTTTTAGCTGTGTATAAGTATTTAAATATGAATGAGATATTTCCGTTCCTTCTTCGAATTATTCTTTCGTTATTAATATTATACATTTATATCCGTAATACATACATTACATTTTAATGATTTGTGCGTATGTGGTATTTCGTTATGCAACCATAATATACTATAAAGTATATTAAACATTGTTACGCAGGCGCAGGAGTGGCTGTGTGGTAAGTAGTTTGTTTACCAACCACATGGTTCCGGGTTCAGTCCCACTGCGTGGCACCTTGGGCAAGTGTCTTCTACTATAGCCCCGGCCGAACCAAAGCAGTGAGTGGTGATTTGGTGGACGGAAACTGAAAGAAGCCCGTCGTATATATGTATATATATATATATATATATATATATATATATATATTATATATATATATGGTGTGTGTGTTCGTGTGTCTGTGTTTGTCCCCTAGCATTGCTTGACAACCGATGCTGGTGTGTTTATGTCCCGTTACTTAGCGGTCGGGCAAAAGAGCCGATATAATAAGTACTGGGCTTACAAAAGAATGAGTCCTGGGCCGAGATGCTCGATTAAAGGCGGTGCTCCAGCATGGCCGCAGTCAAATTACTGAAACAAGTAAAAGAGTAAAAGAGAGTAAAGAGAGAGTCAACACCACGATCTACTGCGTTAGCAGTACTCTTTACATTATTTTGTCCAGGTTATTTCTACAGATATTCTATTGAAATTATAGCCAGCAATGATTTTTGCTACAACGTTTCGTATCGAGACGCCAAATGTAAACAAACAATGAGATCGAAGGCAGAAATAGGTAATGAGTGTATATGCCATATTTTATGGGGTTTTGCCCCTTCATCAGCACCCATCTAACCCATTCTCGCCTCCGAACACATTGCTTATATAGCCACCGTATACAGCGGTGTTAAGTTATTGGATGTACTAATTTACATATTAAACGCATTTCTGGAGATGGTATGCGAATATTAATAGTTTGTATATACGTGGTATTTCGTTATGCAATCATAATATGAGACCCCCTTCGGTCACGACACTGACCATGGGATTGCACCTAGAAAGTTACCCTCCCAGGCACAAGTCCGGGCAAGGTTGTTTATGGAAGACCAGTAGTCGCCCATGCATACCAGCCTCCCCTCTCCTCGCCACCGGTGTTATCCAAGGGAAAGGCAAGGGCCGATACAGCTTGGCACCAGTGACGTCACAACTCATTTCTACAGCTGAGTGAACTGGAACAGCGTGAAATAAAGTGTCTTGCTCAAGAACACAACACGCAGCCCGGTCCGGGATTCGAGCTCACAGCCTCACGATCGTAAGCTCGACGCTCTAACCACTGAGTCATGCGCCTTCACAATCATAATATACTATAAAGTATATTAGATGTTTTTATAAGTCAACACCAGGTTCTACTGCGTTAGCAGTGCTTTTTACATTATTTTGTTACGGTTAGTTCTACAGATATTACATTATAAAAACCGGTGTTATGTAGAAGCATCCGTACCGGTGCTACGGAAAAAGCATCAGTGACAGTGCCACGTAAAGGCACCCGTAGCGGTGCCATGTAAAAGCGCTCGTGCTGGTGCCACGTAAAAGCGCCCGTGCCGGTGCCGCGTTATATGTATCCAGTCAACTCTGTAAACTGGTTGGCGTTAGGAAGAGTATCCAGCCGTGGAAACCATGTCAAAACAGATAAAATGAAGTCCGGGAAGCTCTCCATCTGGGCAGCTCCTTTTAAACCGTCCAACCTGTGCCAACATGGAGAACGGATGTTAAACGATGATGATGATGAAGATGATAATATATTTATACATGTATGTATACGTATTCATATATTAACATATGTACACATATATTCCTACATATTACATACATAAATACTTAATATATTTATTTTGATCGAGTTAGTCTCTACTTCTCCGAGTTTCACCTGTGGATATCAAGTTTTGACATAATTTGCCCATCATAACGGGCCTGATGATCCTGTGCACCTCCAGGTGAAACTCAGAGTTGTAAGAGACTGATTCGACCAAAATATAACTCTCTATATAAAATTATTTGTCAGTCTGTCTGTCTGTTCCTTATGCATTCTCAAACGGCTCCACCAAGTCAAATCGAATTTTATAAAGTAATAATATTAGACCCCATGAGTGCTAACATGTAATTTTTTTAAATGTTTATTTGGATTAGAATAATATAACATCTAAAATGATCTTTCTATATTCAAATATCGTAAAGGAAGATTTTATACCACGATACGACGATGACAACGACACAACATTTTGTATATTTGCGCGTTCAATATGCACGACATAGTAAAGGACATTTTATACCACGACGACACATTTTGTATATGAGCGTGCAAGTGTCTTTGAGTTTGTGTGTTTGCGCGTTCGATACGTACTGCCTAGCAAGGGACATTTTATACCAATACGACAACGACACATTTTGTACATGAGTGTGCATGTGTCTGTGAGTGTGTATGTTTGCACGTTCGTTATGTAAATGTATGTCTCTGTGTGTGTCTCTTATAGTATCTTTTTGTAAGTGTATGTGAGAGTGTATGTGTGCGCGAGTGTATGAGTAGTTATCAATTACACTGATGTAAACTGGTTATGTAAAAGAGCTATTCTTGCTGCAACTAATGAAATGGTTGATAAACTCAATCATGAATTTCTTCAAAAGTTAACAGATACATCAGAAATGACATTTCCATCAATTTAAATGACAGTCGATCAAGATTAGGCTGAATTTCAAGCTACTGAATTTCTGAACACACTTAAACTCACTGGGATGCCACCATATAACTTGAAACTAAAACTGGGTGCTCCCATTATGTTGCTTAGGAATCTTGACTTACCGCGCCTGTGTAATGGAACTCACTTAATTGTTACTTCCATGAAGTCCCATGTCCTACAGGCAACAATCATAACAGGTAGTCAAAAAGATGTCTTTATTCCAAAATTTCCTCTCATACCTACAGATGTTCCATTTGAATTTAAGAGGCTTCAGTTTCCAGACAAACAAAGTTTTGGTATTTCAGTCAACAAATCTCAGAGTCAATCCCTCAAGGTAGTTGGACTTGATCCCTCTACTACATGCTTCTCCCACAGCCAATTCTATGTTGGTTGCTCACGAGTTGGAAGCAGTAACAATTTATTCATTTAGGTATCAACAAAAAAATTCACAATGAATATTGTTTACCCTGAGGTGTTTCAAGACTGACAGATTTTCAGTTCTAAATTCTATAATCATTACAATTTGGATATTTTAAAATAAAATATAGATATTTTGAAATAATTATGACAAAAAATATATCTTCGTATTTATTGTTTACTAATCTGAATAAGAACAGCAGTAACCAGGGAAACGCCGGGTAATTCAACTAGTATATTATAGAACTCTACCTATTGTACTCAGTACTCGTTTTTTCGTATGTATGTTTTTATGTGTGTATGTTTTTATATGTGTGTACGTTTTTGTTATGTATGTGTGTATGCGTATGCGGTATGTGTATGAGTGCGTGTGTAATATGCGAGCTTATGTGTACGATCGCACATGCATGTAATCCAGCGAGCGTTTGTGTGTAATTGAAAGTTCTTGTTTAGATTTTGTTCACAATTCAGCTACATTTCAATAATACCGAAGTTCGCTTTAACCTAATTTTCATGTACTTTTATGGAATTCTATCCTTCTTACAATGCTTGCAATCACCTATGGTTATAATAACAAATAATCCTTTATAAGCAGCGGCCGAGAATTTGAAGCATACACTTCTATCTCCGAATCAAACGTCAGCAACGTATCTTAATGTTCGACACTAAAGCTATATTGTCTTTGAAGTCGTGATATTTATATAATAAAGAAATAATTAAAAGATAAATATCTCAACGATTATTTTACAAAATAGCTGCTGTAATGTATAGTATAACATATGTATGTCAGTACGGACATATGAATGTATGTATATATGTATATATATATATATATATCTTATATATATAATATATATATATATATATATATATATATATATATACATACATATATAAACATGCATATATATATGTACATATACACTACACACATATATATATATGCGTGTGTGCGTGTGTATATACATACTCTCTCTGTTTACTCTTTTACTTGTTTCAGTCATTTGACTGTGGCCATGCTGGAACACCGCCTTTAGTCGAGCAAATCGACCCCAGGACTTATTCTTCGTAAGCCTAGTACTTATTCTATCGGTCTCTTTTGCCGAACCGCTAAGTTACGGGGACGTAAACACACCAGCATCGGTTGTTAAGTGATGTTGGGTGGAGAAACACAGACACACAAACGTATACACAGACACCCCCCCACACACACATACACACACACACACATATACGACGGGCTTCTTTCTGTTTCAGTCTACCAAATCCACTCACAAGGCTTTGGTCGGCCCGAGGCTATAGTAGAAGACGCTTGCCCAAGGTACCACGCAGTGGGACTGAACCCGAAACCGGGTGGTTTGTAATGAATCTACTTATCTACAGCCACTTCTATATATATATATGTGTGTGTATGTGTGTGTGTGTGTGTGTGTGTGTGTGTGTGTGTGTGTGTGTGTGTGTGTGTGTGTAACAGCAATTAAAATTGAAATTTTATACGGTTGATACTGCGGATATCACCATACACCTTTTCGACAAGACTAACTAATTTATCACAATATACGAGTACAGTACAGCACTATATATTTGTACAGTAATACATTTTTCGTCAAAACGAGAGTTTTACGTGGAATAAATATTTTAAGAAGTACGATAAAACAATAACTGGAAGAAAATATGTATATAAAAACTGAACGTCTACTCCAGATCCTTTGCGATGGAAATTCCAGTATTTTGTATGAAGAACTCTCGGGTTAGAGTGGGCAAGTTAAACCCCATAACCTTTGAACTGTTGCACTAATGGCAAGTTCTTTGTGTTCGAAGAGCGGCACACCTTTATATGACTGTTAAAACCGACTCATGACGTTGTAGATCTTTTCTTCCTGCCTGCGCTTAGTAGTTTTAAAGTGACAATCAATCTGTGCAATTTGATCCCACACGCGGAGGTCTGACAACAGAGGCCCAGTAAGTTAAAACGACTGTGGTGACCAGCTAAGACGACTGTGCGGACCAATATAAAGTTTCAGGCTTTATAGTGGAGCGTCCTTCACTCAGGTGGAATTGCATTATAGGGCTGGAGAGCTTCACCTAGGCTCTCAGTTGCAGGAGGGGTATTAAAGAGGACACCGGGCCTCATTAGGAGTTTCATTGTTGATATATGACACTTTATAATACCTATCCGAAATTTCTACTAGTATTCAGCTATTTTAATGTTGTTTAAAATGTGATCTGGTTTCCTTCTCGATCCGTACTTCAACTAGAAATTCTTGGCGTTTACCGTATAAATATCCTATGAGACTTTATTAGTCTTGTGGAGGGTAGTAAATTTCATTTTCGTCAGGAAGGATGTATGTTCCCTTTCAAAAGAAATGGGCTCTCCTTTATAAGATATGAGATTTCCTTCGTGGAAAGTAGTTTCCTACTCTTCACAGGAGGGTAACCTGCGTTTCATATTTATAGTGTTTTTTGAGAACATTTACTTCGAGCTCTGTCTAGTTCTCATCGTCACTATAAACAAATCATTTGTGTAGGTTGTTCAACAAAAAATTCATCCCTCTTGGTCGTTACAGATTACCAACAATATATGTACGTATATAAATATGTATGTCTATGCGCATATATGTGCATTATACACGTTTGTGTGTGTGGGTACATGTGTGTATATGCATGCGTATATGTACGTTTGTATAAACGTGACTGTATATCTATATCTATATCATCTATCTATCTATATATCTATCTATCTATCTTATATCTATCTATCTATCTATCTATATATATATCTATAATAATATATATATATGTATATATATATTATTATATAATATATATATATATATATATATATATTATATGTATATATATACATATATACACACACATATATATACATACATACACACCACACCTATACATTACTCGTATATATGTGTATATGCACACCTATTAAGAAGAGACTGAAAATGAACTTTTGTTTTATAATCGTTATAAATCAACGTCTTAACATTGTCGCCAAAATTGTATTTTGCCAAAGCGTCACAGAAAATCTTTAACTTTGACCGACACTTTCGCATAAGTATATTGAAGAAGACAATGGATAACCATCCCAAATAACTTTTAGTCCCTATCTAGCTATCTCACACACACACACACTTATTCTATCTCTCATTTGATATTTCACCGATTAGCCGTCTATCTGTACTTTTCATCAGTGGTTATTAGGCTATTTATAATGGAAGTTGCATTGCCAATTTCACAGCGTTAGAAGAAAATGAAGTAGAAGAATACAATTTGCTGCATAACTACATTTACGAAATTGGAGATATGCATACCTAATTATCGAAAAAGAATCAGTGTGTGTGTGTGTGTGTGTGTGTGTGTGTGTGTGTGTGTGTGTGTGTGTGTGTGTGTATGTGTGTGCGTGCGTGTGCGCGTGTTGTGTGTGCGCGTGCAAGTGAGAGAGAGAGAGAGAGAAAGACAGGGAAAAGTGAGAAAGATAGACAGAGACATAGATAGACCGAGACAGAGATAGACAGAGAAAGAGATAGACAGAGACAGAGATAGACAGAGACAGAGATAGACAGAGACAGAGATAGACAGAGACAGAGATATATAGAGACAGAGATAGACAGAGACAGAGATATATAGAGACAGAGATAGACAGAGACAGAGATAGACAGAGACAGAGATAGACAGAGACAGAGATAGACAGAGACAGAGATAGACAGAGACAGAGATAGATAGAGACAGAGATAGACAGAGACAGAGATAGATAGAGATAGAGATAGACAGAGACAGAGATAGACAGAGACAGAGATAGATAGAGATAGAGATAAACAGACAAAGACAGAGGGAGATGAGGACAGAAAAGAAAAGGCAGAGCAAAGTCCAAATTATCACGAAGTTCATTACATATACCTATTTCTTTATTACCTACAAGGGGCTAAACACAGAGGGGACAAACAAGGACAGACATAGGTATTAAGTCGATTACATCGACCCCAGTGCGTAACTAGTACTTAATTTATCGACCCCGAAAGGATGAAAGGCAAAGTCGACCTCGGCGGATTTTGAATTCACAACGTAACGCAGACGAAATACCTATTTCTTTATTACCCACAAGGGGCTAAACACAGAGGGGACAAACAAGGACAGACATAGGTATTAAATCGATTATATCGACCCCGGTGCGGAACTGGTACTTAATTTATAGACCCCGAAAGGATGAAAGGCAAAGTCGACCTCGGCGGAATTTGAAATCACAACGTAACGACAGACGAAATACCGCTAAGCATTTCATCCGGCGTGCTAACGTTTCAGCCAGCTCGCCGCCTTTATTACATATAGTTCATTACATATACGCAAGGGCATTTGCATGCGGTTACACACATACACACGTGCTGACATGGTCTGCCACCACTCCACCTACATTAGCTCAGAATGTGCGCCATTACCTGACTCAGTCAGTTGGAGTTCGAGAATCTGAACACCGGTAAGAAATTAAAAAATTTCGAACGGACGCATGCTGTATGGCCAATACAAAAGAATAGAAGGATATCTATCTATCTATCTATCTATCTATCTATCTATCTATCTATCTATCTATCTATCTATCTATCTATCTATCTATCTATCTATCTATCTATCTATCTATCTATCTATCTATCTATCTATCTATATGAATTAGAAAAACGCCACCTTTTAACAATTCAACAATGATATAATTAAATTATACCATATACGTATGTAATTTTTATAATATATGGATTTTTCCCTGTAAGTTTGGAATAATATTCCCTATTATTATTATTATTATTATATTATTATATTATTATTATTATATTATTATTATTATTATATTATTATTATTCTTATTATTCTTCTTCTTCTTATTATTATTATGATATATATATATATATATATATATATATTATATATATATATATATATATATATATATATATATATATATATATATATTTATATACATATAACTAGCTGGCCCTGTGCCGTCAAATATGACGGCTAATTGTAGTATTTGATGTATAGATAAGTTACAAAACCAAATTTTTAGTGTAATAATTCTTTTATTACTAAATGTTTTTGTGAAAAATCTATCCGCAACTAACATCCCTTGACGCCTTGTTTCCTTCAAAAGAATTTTAAAATTTTCCTTCCTTCTTGCACGACTTAAGGCCACATAAAGCTGGCCGTGACTAAATACGGGTGCTGGCAAGTAAATACCAACTTTTTCGAAGCGACGTTTCCTTTCAATTACGCTCTCCATTACTGAAACCGACCGAAACTCATACGACTTAAAGCCACAAAAAGCAGTCCGTGACTTATTGTTGATGTTGTTATAACTCACTGTCCAAAATTTATTACATATATTTCTTAATATAAATAAATTAGGCATATGTATGAACTGAAGGCAAGAATTATGGCAGCATTGATCAACTTAAACAAGAACCGTCCAGAAGAGTTGCAGAAGATTCCGAAGTCGTCTGGAGGCCGTGGTTGAAGCCAATGGCGATTCTATTGAATAAATTTACTCTTTAGTGTTTCAAGATATAGTTATGTAAGTTTGGTAAATATATGTTAAAATGAGATGTCAGTGTTATTTTTATTTTTGCGTAATTTAGACGACTGTTTATCACCGCATCCCATATATGTATATATATATATATATATATATATATATATATATATATATATATATATATGTATATATATATGTCTATATATATAAACACATATATATATGTATATATATATATATACATATATTTACACACACACACGCACACATATATATGTATGTATGTGTATATATATATACAGGGTGCGTAAGGTATTTGAGGACAGTCATACAAAAATAACTCTTAGAAACAGACAATAATGCCTTTTTACTGAAAAAGGTTTTGAGGATAAGAATAAAAATACTGTTTCGTCATTTTATTCAATAATGTCTCCTTCAGCTTCAATAACGGCTTCTATGTGAGGTCTGAATCGCCTACATGCTATGATCAAGTGGTCTGTGTTCATATAGGACATTATTCTGACTATGGAGGCTTTTAGGGATTTTTTGATGTCATGAAGGTGCTCATTAACCTCTTTCTCAACTACACTCCGTACATAGTAGTCCAATGGATTGAGATCTGGGGAGCTAGGAGGCCAAATGCTGGGGAGTATGTGGTCATGAAAATTTTCCACCATCCATTCCTACTTTGCTGTAGCCTTGTGTGATGGTGCCGAATCTTGTTGAAACACATAAGTTCTTCCGTTGCGTACATTATCGATCCATACTTACTCACTGTATTCAGAACATCCTTGTAGGCAGCAGTGTTTACTTGAAGACCTTGTGGAAAGAAATGAGGAGGCATCACATGTCTTTCATTACTGACAGCCAACTAAAACCATGACAGTTGCAGGAAATTACTCTTGGAACTTCCGAAGGGCTTGTACATAGCCATCTGTCATTTCTTGTTTACTTTCCGATTTTGATCAAAGTTATTCTCGTCTGAGAAGAACCAAATATCATTTTTCTCTGCTGGGTTTTTAAGTTCATTCTGGAGTCTTTTGGATTTGATTAAGCGATTTTCCTTCTCTGTTTATCACATAAGATTTGTATCTGATGTCTTTGTGGACAACAATTCGGATGGTTCTTTTGACACATGGTGTTCTTTGGCAATCAACCTCATGGAACTTCTGAGATTGTCATCAATGGTCTGCTTTACTTGTTACATAAACTCTGGTGTTCTAATAATATCAGTGCGTGTACAATGTTTCTTACGTTTTGATACTGGCGATACATTTCCGTTGTTAGCCTCTAAATCCTTGCGGATTTTGTAGACGAAGGATCTAGCGGCTTTTAAAAATTGTGCTATTTCTAAATTGCTATGTTCAGCCTTTATAGCTACGATGACTGCGTGCCTCTTCATTTCTTCCATTGATAATTCTGAAATATAGAAAATATTAAGTTGATAAATATCCTGCAATAGTAAAATTAACATATAGTCTCAAATACTTCACGCACCCTATATATATACATACATGTGCAACCTGTGGAAAGGTGCGCCTTTCAGTTGGAGGATTGAAAAGGCATGTCAAAAGGACCCATACTGTGGCACATGTATATATATAGATATGACTCTAATCATATGGTAGCACAACCTTTAACAGCGATAGAACATTAGGACTTATTTTCACATCTGCTACTTATTTTAATGTTAGATGTTTGACGACTGCTAAGTTACGAGACGTAATCTGATTGTTAAAAAGAGTAAGCCTGAAACAGAATCGTGACACAGATACACACATATATATTAGCCTAAATTTAGCACAAGGCCTGCAGTTTCTAGAGAGGAGATAAGCCAATCATATCGACTCTATTGTTCAACTGGTATTTATTTTATCGACCCCGAAATATTGATTTCAAATTTTGGCACAAGACCAACGATTTAGGGGGCAGGTGTAAGTTGATAATATCGAATCCAGGACTCAACTGGTACTTATTTTATCGATCCCAAAATGATGAAAGACAAAGTCGACCTTAGCGGACTTTGAATTCAGAACGTAAAGACAGACGAAATGTCGTAAAGCGTTTTACCCGCGGTGCTAACGATTCTGACAGCTCAATGCCTTAAACAAACCCACTAACATTAGGGTTAAAATAAGGCGGCGGACTGGTAGAATCAAAGTACCAGGTAAATGCTGAACGGTATTTCATCCTTCCTTACGTTCAGAGTTTAAATTCTACCGAGGTCGACTTTCCCTTTCATTCTTTCGGAGTCAATAAAATAAGTACCAGTTGTGTACTGGGGTCGATGTCACCGACTTTCTTCTTCGCACGGAATTGCTAGCCTCGTACCAAAACTTGTAGCGAATATAATTCTTTAGGTTTCAGGTGGCAAGCTGGTAGAATCGTAAACACGCTGGGCTAAATATTTTCCAGCATTTCGCCCGTCTTTATGTTCTGAGACCAAATTCTGCCAAGGTCGATAAAATAACTACCAGAGAAGCACTGGATGTCGACGTAATCGACATACCTCCTCCCTCGGAACTGCTGGCCTTGTGCCAAAATTTGAAACCAACATTAGGGTTGAATTATAGAGAATAGAAGAATTTGTATGTTGAATAGTTTTCTAGGCAGCGTACTATATTGAACAATAAATTACTGGTTTATTAACGTTTCTTTTTTCGTATCTTTTATTTCCTTGCTATAATGTACTTTAGAAAAGATCTATTGATTTGTTAGACAATGTATGTTTCGAAGATTGTAAACGATACTTCTACAATGCATCAGTGGGTAGAAAAGTATGGAACAGCTGTACGTATGTTTTCGACTTTCCTCCTCTCTCTCTCTCTCCATATATATCCATGCACATACACACACATGTATGTATACACACACACACACAGCTGTATATACATACATACATATGTACATATGTTTATTGAAATGTGTAGTTGCTTAATACATATGGTTCTTTGTTCAACAGTTTTGAAACAATCTATTATAAAAATCGAAATTAGTGTCCACGCACGCGCACACACGCACACACGCACACACACATATACACACGCATATACACATACTCATACATGCACACACATATGCAACAGGTACACACACACACATACACACTCATACGTGCACACACATATGCAACAGGTATACACACGCACACACACATTACACACATATGAACAAAAATAGGTACTTAACACACTTAAGGCACTTGAAATAATACTAAATTAATATCGTCATCTGTGTATTTTCCAAAATATATATACAGCGTTGAAGGGCATGAAGCTGCGGATTGTTTCCTTTTGAGAAAATTTCTTCGTGAAGATGTGATATACTTTTGGACAAATTACGTACTACATATGTATTATCATATATCTTCATATATAAGTATGCATTTTCATACAGACATGTGTGTGCATGTTCGTATATATATATATATATATATATATATATATATATATATATATATATATAATATATATATATATATATTAATTATATATAATATATGCATTTATACATACATATATGTACATACCTACATCTATATGTATATATACATGCATATATGGGTTCAGGACATCAAAAAAACGTTGAACACAATGAGAAACGAAAACATAAAAACAAAAACATGGAAACGAACTTTTTTTCAAATAACGAAAGAACAGAGTACAAGACATACAACAAAAGAAACATTCCTCTTCTTCAGTTGTCCTTGTTTCGTCTACTCCGCGTATCGAAGGTAAGGACAAGACGCGACTTCGTTGAAACGATCCTTCTCGCAAAGCAAATTAAATAAAATTTGGGATTTTTTGCAGAGGGGTAAAAGTGGTAACAAGAACAGGACAGTAAGAACAAAACAAGACAACAGACACACAAGGCGTTGGTCGGCACAGGGCTATAATAGATGACTCTTGCCCAAGATGCCGCTCGGT
>NC_042997.1:139141045-139151045 GCF_006345805.1 Octopus sinensis | reverse complement strand
TGCAGATCAGATACGGTTCAGTTTCAGCCCAATATCAATGAAGATTTAAATACGAGACGCATGTCTGCCAAGTTTGTGCCCAAACTGCTTTCAGCTGACCAAAACGACACTCATGTTTCGGCTGCACAAGACCTTGATTGTGTCGAAAACGATGAAAACTTTTTGAAAACTTTGCGTAGGCCTCTGAGCAGATACCGCCAATTTTGGGCAAAATTTGAAGCAGATTCTCTGCTCAACTTTCGCTGTCATGGTCAATGCGACGATCACACGCTGCGCACCTCCCTCTCAAGCCGCGCTGTGAACAGCAGAAATGAGTTAGAACATTAAAACTTAGTGCGCATGCACAGAAAAGTCTAAGGTCAATCTGTGCCAAGCGGTTTTACTCTGTGTACTTTAGCTTCGTTATTAAGGCAACAATCCGGATACTTATTGATCAGATGAAATCCTAGAAGCATTCGTTTTGTGTCCAGCATTACTGATTTGTGAAATAATGTCGTACACGTGCTGTCACGTGTATGATATCCAGTTACCGAAGAAATTCATCGTGAAGATCCCTCCATTTCCCCCATTTAAACTGAGAAGAGCAGACAGGTTTCTTCTGCTTGATGGTTAGCGCGGAGGAGGTTGTATGGTAGATGAGGCTGAGTGATTTGAAGACAGACACGTCCCTCTTCAGTCACTTCCCTTTTTTCGACTTTTTCAAGTGAGAAGTGAGATGAAGATGTCTTCCTTCAGTACAGTACGTCGGTCAAATGTTGAGTGACAGTAATGAAAATGGCAATAGCGAATGGGTCTGTTCAGAGCATATGCCTGCATGTCTAAGAATGATACGGGATAAAAGGCACTTGCTGTAGGTTTTCATAGCAGATACTAGATATGTGGTGGTTCTTCGACTGACCCTATATCTCCTGCATTGCGAGAGCCGTATGACGCGAGAGCTCATCATCATCATCATCACTTATTTGTCTACTATGTATACAGGGTGGCAGCGCTAAGCAGTGATGTATATAAATACTATATTTGAGGTATATTCGAATCCGTAAGAAAGATATTCATTGTTTTTTGTCACTTTAGACAAATGGATGTAAATACTCCAAATCAGCTTACAGCGACACCTAACCAGACTATGAGTGCATGCATTTCGGAGTGGTTACCTACTCTTCAGCCACTGAAACCAAACAGGATGCACTGCAAGCCGACTTAAGAGAGAGAGAGTGTCCCTCTTGTGATATTGCCGTTTTTACAGGATATATATATATATATATATATATTATTAAACTACGTATTAAACTACGCATGGTATAGTTGTAATACACATGCTGTTTACATTCCTAGAACGTTTTCTTTATGCGCTATAAAGGCAGAAGTAAATTTGCCTCTAACAACCGTGCGCCTGTCTTTCGCCTATTTTTTCTGTGTTTTACAACATAAACGTCACCAACTGCCTACCCTGAGTAATTACTGACGGCACGTGCTTGATATATATCCAAATAAATGAATAATGTATAAACAAATGACGTAACATATGCTAAATGTAAAAACGAAAGGAAACAAACAGAAAGCCCGTTATTGACCAATTTTGATCAGTTATTGACCAATTGGTAATATTCAGTTTCGCACCGTTAACGATAAAACTGAGTACTTCTCAATTGGCGGTGCCCGCAAAAAAGTTTTCTTACGGAGAATTAGGTACAAGAGCAAACAAAACAAAAGAAAATTTTAAAAAAAGGACACAAAGCGTGATTTAGGACGGTGGATGAACGAACAGTCGAACAAAATACGGCCTTGGGGTCAAAGAGACGAAAATAGTGGGTAACGCTTAGAAAATGTCTTGAAGGATGAAGAACGAAGAGACAGAGAATTTGCGACTAGTCAGCTATGGGACCAGTGTAAGAAAGGAAGAAAAAGGGGAACTCTCCGCTGCTCACGTGACGGCAGCAGGCAGAGGAGAAAGGCAGCGGGGAGAAGGAGCGACAGAGATAAAAGGAAAGGGATGAAGGGGAAGGAGAAAGGCTAGGAATACAAGAAGGAGAGAGAGAAAAAGAGAAAGTAGATAGGCTAGAATAGAAGTGAGAAGGCAAGAGAAAGAAAAGGGGAAAGAATAAAGGTAAGAGAGAAAGTCACACGTTCCGGGTTCAGTCCCACTGCATGGCATCTTGGGCAAGTGTCTTCTGCTATAGTCCCGGGCCGACCAATGCCTTGTGAGTGGATTTGGTAGACGGAAACTGAAGAAGCCTGTCGTATATATATAATATATATATATATATATATATATATATAAATGTATGTGTGTTTGTGTGTCTGTGTTTGTCCCCTAGCATTGCTTGACAACCGATGCTGGTGTGTTTACGTCCCCGTCACTTAGCGGTTCGGCACAAGAGACCGATAGAATAAGTACTGGGCTTACAAAGAATAAGTCCCGGGGTCGATTTGCTCGACTAAAAGGCGGTGCTCCAGCATGGCCGCAGTCAAATGACTGAAACAAGTAAAAGAGTAAAAGAGTAAAAGAGTACGTGTATATAATAAAAAACTTACTTGTAAATATAAATTCGCTGTGTTGCGTTCCATTACTAGATAAATGAAAAAAAAATGTATAAACAAATGACGTAACATATGCTGAATGTAAAAACGAACGGGCGACAAACAGAAAGTCCCTAATTCTTCATCAGTTATTTATCAATTGGTAATATTCAGTTTCGCACCGTCAACGGTAAGGACTGAGTGCTTCCCAATTGGCGGTACCCGCAAAAATGTTTTCTTGTGGCGAGACGGTGGACGAGGACGAACAGTGGTCGTCCACGAGCACCATCCTAAATCACACTGTGTGCAGTTTTCCTTGTTTCGTTTACTCTTCTCCCCAATTCTCCGCAAGAAAATATTTTTTGCTGGCACCGCCAATTGGAAAGCACTCAGTCATATCATTAGAGGTGCGAAACCGAATATTACCAATTGGTCGATAACTGATGAAGAATTTACTGACCTTCTGTCTTGTCTGTCACTCGTTCGTTTTTACATTCAGTATACGTTACGTCATTTGTTTATACATTTTCTCATTTATCAAGTAACGGAACGCAACACACACCGAATTTGTATGCATGTATGTATTTATGTATGTATGTATGTATGTATGTATGTATGTATGTATGTATGTATGTATGTATGTATGTATGTATAAATAGATATAAAGGTATATATATATATAAATATATATCATACATACATGCATATATAATACTATATATATATATATATATATATATATATATATATATATATATATATATATATACACCATCGTCTCTGATGAAGGAATATCCAAATATTCCAGAAACAGCTGTAAGACTATATCTATATCTTTTTCCTTAGAAATGTCCTGAAAACTCATAGCCTTGGTTTTGTTATCTCATTTTGTCTAACACACACACACACACACACACACACACATACACATATTACACCATATATATATATATATATATGTGTGTGTGTGTGTGTGTGTGTGTGTGTGTGTATATATATATATATTATGTACATATACATACATACGCATATACATATACATATACACACACATACGCTCGCACACGCATACACATACAAACATAGAGTTTCTGTTGTTCTGATATTGAGTACATATATAAGTTTAAACATTAACACAAAGAACATTGCTCAAACAGTGTCATCAGAATTCTGCCAAATGTAAAACATTATACACCTGGAGCAGTAAACAAATATTTTATAGAGTTATGAAAATCAGCTGTCCTGGAGATGTTAATATTTCTTTAAAAGAGATTATTTGTCAACAAATGTTTTGAAACATACAAATTCTTTATTTAGCTTGTAAATCGACACTTTTGCCTGAAATTTTAAGCGCACTTGGTGAGGATTGAATTTCTAAGAATCACTCTCGCAAAGATTGAAGTTTCCAAGCAAATAAAGGGAGAAACCGGCTTACACGAAGTTTACAAAAACAAGCTGTTAGCTGAACAGTAAAAATGCATTAAGGTAGCTAAAATGTGGCAGGTAACCCGTTATGATTGTTATTATCTAATTTCAAGCGAAGGAGCTTTGTTTCTGCAGTACTAGCTCCTTCATAGTGAGGAGAATTCAAATATCTTTATATATAAAAGTCAAGTTGTGTGTCTGTATCCTACGATTTAGATTCCTAACTACTCCCACATTTTGCGGTGCAGTTTAACCAAAACCGGGTATCTTATAGTCGTGATTCATATCGAGCTCTTCTGGGTATTAGCGCGCGTCTACGATGAGTCTACGATTTAAAAAAAATTTACCATAATTTTTTCCATTTTAATGCATTTTTTCGCTATTATATAAGGGAAGTAACTCTAAAAGTCTACGATGAGTCAACGATTTAAAGAAAATTACCATCATTTTTTTTCCATTTTAATGCATTTTTTTGCTATTTTTTGGCTATAACTCTCTAAAAATGCTTATATAGTTATTTCCCTTACAAACCCGAGCAACGCCGCGCGATACTGCTAGTCATATTATAAATTAAAATATCATATCATAAATCATAAACACACATACACACACACACACACACACACACACAACACACACACACACACACATACAAACACGCGCACGCACATACACACGCGCACGCGTGCGCAAGTTAGTTTCGTGCGACAAGCAGAAGTAATTTAAAAAAGCAGCCTATGTAACATACAGATACGTTATTGACAGTCTAATCTACTGCGGTATTTGTTCCTTGATAGTATCTCTTACAGACGCACTGTGCAAAAAATACACAATTATGTATACCCGTAGCAGATAAAAATACTCTAACAGCGTGATGGCATTACTAAATGTGCATTTCTTCTTTAAGTATGATACACAGATTAATGTATATCTATCTTTCTATCTGTGGAGACGCGTGGCTCAGTGGTTAAGGGATCAGCATCATGATCGTAAGATTGGGGTTTCAATTCCTGGATCGGGCGACGCGTTCTGTTCTTGAGTAAAACACTTCATTTCACGTTGCTCCAGTCCACTTAGCTGGCAAAAATGAGTAACGCTGTGATAGACTGGCGTCCCGTCCAGCTAAGGAACACATACGCCATTGAAACCGGGAAACCGGGCCCATGAGCTTGGCTAGGCTTTAAAAATGGCCCAGTGGTTAGGGCAGCGGACTCGAAGTCGGAGGATCGCGGTTTCGATTCCTAGACCGAGCGTTGTGTGTGTTTATTGGGTGAAAACACCTAAAAAGCACCACAAAGCTCCGGCAGGGGGTGGTGGCGACCCCTGTTGTACTCTTTCGCCACAACTTTCTCTCACTCTCTCTTCCTGTTTATTGAGTAACGCTGCGATGGACTGGCGTCTCGTCCAGCTGGGGGAAACACATACGTCACAGAAACCGGGAAACCGGGCTCATGAGCCTGGCCAGGCTTGGAAAGGGCGACGTTTATCATTTTATCTATCTATCTATCTATCTATCTATCTATCTATCTATCTATCTATCTATCTATCTATCTATCTATCTATCTATCTGCAAAACGAAGATTAGATACAGACAGATATACATATGCATATATATACGCATATGTACATACATTAATACATACATATGTACGTGCATACGGTCATACATAATGGGTGCTTAATGCATATATGCATTCATATGCACCCATATATATCTATCTGCCTGCCTGCCTGCCTACCTACCTGTCTGTCTGTCTGTCTGTCTGTCTATCTATCTATCTACCTACCGACCTACCTACCTACCTACCTATTTATCTGTGTTTTTTGTGTATAAACTCATATAGATATGTACATACATAGAAATATACAAATATACATATACACAAACATAAGCATCTATGTGTGTGTGTGTGTGTGTGTGTGTTTGTGTATGTAAAGGCGCATGGCCTAGTGCGCGTTCATTTCACGTTGATCCAATCTACTCAGCTTCAAATGAGTCACCCGGTGAAGGAAAAGCCTTCCAAACGAAGTGAATGCCGAACTGCTCGCCCTGCCAGCGGAGTGACAGTCTTCGGTAGCAAAATCGATGCAAAGCGCATTGTCACCAGCGATGTATATCAACATCCGATAGTGTTGTGAATGATGAAAACTTTTTGAAAACCGTCATCACCGGTGATGAAGCGTAGGTCTATGGCTATGACCCCGAAACAAACGCTCAGGCCTCGCAGTGGAAGATCCCAATCACTCCGAAACCGAAGAAAGCCGAAGCAGTGTGAAGACACTGTTGACCGTTTTCTTCGACTACAAGGGGATTGTTCATCATGAGTATGCTCCACCTGGTCAGACAATAAACAAGAGACTGTGACGTTTTGTGGCGTTTGCGGGATGCTATTCATCGGAAAAGGCCACAATTGGATACGTCCGGTGAGTGGCAATTGCACCATGGCAACGCAGTTCTCGGCTAGGCACAGTATTCCCCATGTCCGACAGCTACTAAATTTTCCAGATCTCGCCACTTGCAACTTTTTCCTCTTTCCAAAAATCAAATCTAGCTTGATAGGAAGATTTCAGGACGTCGAGGAAATCAAAGTGAATTTTCAACAACTGCACGCCAGAAAAAATGGGAAAACGAGTAATTTTATCTCCTAAAAGTCCTGTCTTGCAATAAATGAGCAAGTTCTTAATATTATATCAGAGGCACTTAAAACGTACTTAAGCACAGATTCAGTGTCCTGCAATAATGAAGAGGATGTTCAGAACTATCCATTTGAATTTATAATCTCACTCACTCCATCCGGTATGCCTCCTCATCGCTTCAACTTAAAAGTAGGGACTATTGTAATGCTGCTAAGAAATCTTTCAATCAGTCATCTAATGGAACTTGCATGAAAGTGCAAAGGCTTCTCTTGAACATTGTGTAGAGGTATCATTGGTAACAGGCCCCAACAGAGGTCGTACAGTTCTAATTCCCAGAATTAAACATAGCCCAAGTGATGCAAATATTCCATTCACACTAAACAGACTTCAGTTTCCACTTGCATATTCAATGATAATTAATAACACTCAAGGGCAAACATTTCAAAAAGTTGGAATACATTTGCCTCATCTGGTATTTTCTCATGGCCAGTTATATGTCGCATTTTCAAGAGCACGAGCTATGAACAATATCAAAGTAAGAGTTATGACACTCAATTGGGATAACAGACAAGGCCAAAAACGTGGTGTGACATACACACAAAATCTTGTCTACTATTAAGTACTGTGAGGAAGATCACCGCACCAGCTAGCATCACCACCCCACCAGCCGCTCCATCGTTACACAATCACATTACACCTTTAAGATAAGGGGAACCAGTTAGGGGCTCGCTGGATCTCTCTCGGAATACCAGCAAACCACAAAATCGTACCAGCCAGCATCACCACTACCTCCAAGCCCTGTCATATATATATATATAATATATATATATATATTATATATATATATATAATATATATATATATAATATATGTATATATGTATGTATTATGTGTGTGGTGTATATATATGTATATATGTGAGTATGTGTGTATGTGTGTGTGTGTGTGTGTGTGTTTGTGTCTGTGCTTGTCCCACCACCACCATTGCTTGACAACCGATGTTGGTGCGTTTGCGTCCCTGTAATTTAGCTGTTCAGGGAATAAGTCCAGGGGTCAATTTCTTCGACTAAAGGGTGGTGCTCCAGCATGGCCACCGTCAGATGACTGAAATAAGTAAAAGAATAAAGGAATACCAGCAAGACGTTCCGTACCACTAAACCAAGAAGGTTCTTTGAATATGTACGATGTATTCTAAGGTTAAATAGTAATTCCCTTTACGTTTGTGTAACTGAGATATTTTGGTTGGATTATATAGTTATTAGTGTTACATTTCTTTTTATATTCTGTAACTGTCACAATATACTTTTCTAGGCCTGAAATTTTTCTGGGTGGGGGCCAGTTGATTAGATCGACCCCAGTATACAACTGGTACATAATTTATCGATCTAGAAAGGACGAAAGGCAAAGTCGACCTCGGCATAAATTTGAATTCAGAACGTAAAGACAGACGGTCATAATACGCAAACATTTCTCATGGCACCAGTACACTGTTTACAGATGCTTACATTTTTTTGTTTTCCGTGAATTTTTCACGGAACCAGCTAGTTAATATTAGTATCACTATCATTATTATTATCTTCATATTAATCTGTAATTTGCTCGGTTGTCTTTTTGATAGTAAGTTTGACTCCTAGGTTTACATAGCTAATCTTGCTCTTTATTTCACTGTTTCTGTTTGTTAATGTTCTTTCTATGTCACTCGGTTTATCTACACCGCCCATAAAGCTTTTCTCACTATTCTTCCAATTAAAGTATGCCTTAGTATTTCTATTTTTATTGTTATGGTGATCGCTATCATTATTCATCCGTTCCATTACGTCTGCAACTATATGTATTTCTTTAATCTCACTATTAGGAATATAATGAATTTCCTCCATATAACCAGTTGCAGCCAAAGCCAGATTGTAGTATTTTTCGTTTTGCTAAAATATATTTTCATTAGATGAAAGTATACAGATTCTAAGGAAGATGCTCCAAATTATAGAATTTATAATTGCTTTTTGGTGATTGGGTTTTCGACTTATGTATCTGTAGTTCGCATTCAGTTTGGGGTGCGGATGATACAGCCCCGAAACAAAATCGCAAGTAACATCCAGAAAATTAAATTTACTATACTCATTCTCCAGGAAAATAGGTTGTCCTAAGCTCTTAAATTTTAAAACAATTTTTCCTATATCTTTCTAAGCTAAATTTGCTATACCTATAAAAAAGGAAATGAAGCATCATCCCAATAATCTCTCATCTCCTCAGCCAGCTCAGAAAATTCCCTGCTTAAAAGTGGTGATTATTATATATATATATATATATATATATATATATATATATAATATATATTATATATATAGATATATATATATTTTAAAAAGGAGATGTGGAACACGAGTTGGATATATAAAAAAGGAAATGAAGAAAATGCTGACAAAATAATTTAAGTAATTTAAGTAATTTAATTAGGTGAAGTTCTTTTACCGGTTGCGCATTTGTTATGCTTATTAAAAGAAATTTTTTAAGAGAGATAGAGTTCCTTTCTGATAGATTTTTTCCTCTTATCTTTAAGAGGAAAAAATCTATCAGAAAGGAACTCTATCTCTCTTTAAAAAAAATTCTTTTGATAAGCATAACAAATGCGCAACCGGTAAAAAGAACTTTCACCTAATTACATTACTTAAATTACTTAAATTACTTAAATTATTTTGTCAGCATTTTCTTCATTTCCTTTTATATATATTATATATATATATATATATATATATATATATATATATATGTGGTGTGTGTGTGTGTGTGTGTGTGTGTGTGTGTTTGTGTGTGTGTGTGGGTGTGTGTGTGTAACAGTTACTATAATAAGTAGGAAAAATATAAAAGACAAAAAATACACTCATCCATATTTTCACAATACATAGACATAACATCTCCTGCGTTCATAACGTCTACATATGTCCACACTCACACACACATGTATATGTACATTCCTATAGACACACAAACATATATGTGCATTTACGTACACATACACATATCTACACACACGCACACATGTATATATATGTGTGTGTGTGTATGTGAGTATATATATATATATATATTAGAAGAAATGAGGTAATCAGAAGATCGGATGGTTTATATTTACAGATATTTATTTATATATTACATTTTTTACATATATATCATATCACTTAGATCATTAGCGCTTTCTCCCATTCTAGTGGGGTTTTCAAATCAAAATAATTCCTTTGTGGGGAATTTTAATAATTTTATAGAGTTTCGTAGTGGTGGGGAGGAACAAGACAGCACAAAAGGGTGAGGTGGATGAGGGGAAAGTGAGAGAGAGAACATGTGTGTATGTGTATGTGTATGTGTATGTGTGTGTGTGCGCGTTTGTATCTGAGGCGAGTGCTAAAGAGAAAGAAGGGAAGAG